>NC_057795.1:544203580-544503580 GCF_018294505.1 Triticum aestivum
CGTAGGAGGTCCGTTTCCTCTGTTTTGCGGTACGCCACACCCCTCCCGATGAACAGGACCCCCGTTTCGACCGTAGGAGGTCCGTTTCCTCCATTTTGCGGTACGCCACACCCCTCCCGATCAACAGTACTCCCATTTCGACCGTAGGAGGTCCGTTTCCTCCGTTTTGTGGTACGCCACACCCCTCCCGATCAACAGGACCCCGTTCCGAACGTAGGAGGTCCGTTTCCTCCGTTGTGCGGTACGCCAGGCCTTGTTTCCATCGCCTGTTCCGTCCAAGCCCTCCGATGAACACGACAAAGCATTTCGTTCCGACCCAGCCGGTTGGCTCCCCATGAACACGACGACGACGCTGTTTCTCCGTTCCGACCCAGCCATGTACGTATGCGCGAGTAGGTGTTCGAGACCCTGTCCGTATGTACGTACGTGGCCGTATTTTATTTCTTGCACCCTCGCCGATGTACGTACGTGTACATGCTACGTGCGTGCCTCTACTACGACACGTGCGCGCCTCTACATCCACCAGTATAGATGTACGTACACGTTCGCGACCATAATGAAAACGCTACGTACGCTTCGACCAGGTGAGTCCCGACTGTCAGGCACTTCCTTGCGTGCAAAGATGTAGCTGGTGGGTCCCAGCAGTAAGGGGGGCGAATGGTTTGTTTTTTTTTTGCGCGGACGCACTTCCTTGTGTGCGGAGATGTAGCTAGTGGGTCCCAGCAGTCAGGGGGGCGAACCGTTTTTTTTCGGACGCACTTCCTTGCGTGCGAAGGTGTAGCTGGTGGGTCCCAGCAGTCAGGGGGCAAACATTTTTTTCGCAAAATATGGTGGCCCGTCCGGTGGGTCCCAGTTGTCAGGTGGAGGAATAATTATTTTCCGCGTAATAAGGAGGCACTTCCTTGCTGCGGCCGTGGACCCAGCTGTCAGCCTCTCCACGTACAGTCCACGTCCGATGGAAGCCGTTCCTTGACCACGTTGACCATGCCGCGCTGAGAGCACCAGGGCGGCGGACGACGGCGAGGCCTAGGAAGGGGACGACGCGGAGCCAAGGAAGACGCGGCAGTGTATGCCCACGCGTAGAGGAGTACGAGGGTTCACTGGTTCGCTGCAGTGTGAGGCTGCCATCGCCGCAGAATAACAGGGGGTGTGGGTGAGTAGAGGGATGGCCTGGCCAGCGGTGGGAGTAGTAGGGGGCAGTGAGGCCTTCGCCGCATCGTAGCCGGCCACGGGAGGCAGGAGCACGAGGCACGACCGGCGCTGGTTTGGGCAGCTGGAGCAAGAAGACCAGAGGTTGAAGAAGCACTGCGGCCATTGGATGGACATCATATGGTCACTGGAGCTAGAATCGTGCATATTGACTAAGTTGACAAAGCCCTCCGTCCCCGTCAACTTAGTAGGCCCACAAGTCAGCCTGCCACTATACTGGGTCCCAGCTAACAGGGGGAGTATTCATTTTTTTGTGCGTAATAAGGTGGCACTTCCTTGCGTACGAAGATATAGCTGGTGGGTCCAAGCTGTCAGAGCCGGCCGCGGGGAGAAGGGAGCAGGCAGTCCCGCCGGCGCTTGTTTGAGCGGCTGAAGCAGGAAGAGCAGAGATTGAAGAAGCACGACGGCCGTTGGATGGCCATCCAACAGTCACTGCTTGTGCGTCAACCTTTTTTTTAGGAAAGCCTCAAATCTGTGGAAAACAGCATACAGCCCATCTGCCATTATTTTTAATAATTTAAAGCCCATTTGCTAATTCTTAAGGTTTTTTTTGGAGCCCATATTCTTTTTGTTAGCATTACAGCCCATATTGTGGCCACAGTTAAAAACTTATACGAAATTTTGCATATTTCGGTGCGGTCCGAACTGTTTTTAATCCCGAAATTTCGACTCACATTCAAATTGATTTTAAAAATAAATGTATATCAATATAAAATCCAACAAATTCTCCATGCATAAAAATTAATGTAATTTAAAATCTCGAAATGAAAAAAAAGATATTTGAAACTAATTGACGGTTTGATGGGTTTTAAAAATGTACAACCCATTTCTCATTACTGATGGGCCATTTTCTCGGCCAGCCGAATGAAAGCTCTCCTCGTCTTGAAAGATTTGCAGCCCAACAGGCCTGACAAAGCGACTTACTTGGCAAATCAAAAAAACTGGGTTGTGGTCGTGGACCCAGCTGTCAGCCTCTCCACGTACAGTACTCTTCCGATTGAATGTCGTTGACCACATTGACCACGCCGAGAGCACCAAGGCAGTGGACGACGGCGAGGCCTTGGAAGGGGACGACGCGGAGCCGGGGAAGACGCGGCAGTGGATGCCCACACGGAGAGGAGTACGAGGGTTCACTGGTTCGGCTGCGGTGTGAGGCTGCCATCGCCGCAGGGCCTGGCTAGCGGTGGGAGTAGTAGGGGGCGATGAGGCCTCAACGGCAGCACAGCCGGCCACTGGAGGTACGAGCAGGCGGTCTCCCCGGCGCTGGTTTGGGCGGCTGGTGCAAGAAGAGTAGCGATTGAAGAAGCAGCAGGACCGTTCGATTCAAATCCAACGGTTACTGCTGCTAGAATCGTTTGTTGACTAAGTTGACAAGCCCTGTGTACGCGTCAATGTAGTAGGCCCACAGGTCAGCCTCCCAACCGGTGCGCCCCAGATGTCAGTGGGAGGAATCATTTTTTCGCGTAATAAGGAGGCAGTTGATTGCGTGTGGCCAGGCCAGTGGAGGGAGTAGGGTGGGCCGGGGAAGCCTGCGCGGCATCACACCGGGCCACAAGAGGAGGGAGCAGGCAGTCCCGCCAGTGCTAGTTTAGGCGGCTGGAGCAGGAAGATCAGAGATTGAAGAAGCACGGCGGCTAGAATCGTGTGTTCACTGACAAAGCCTTGCGTAAACAAGTCAGTCGCCCATTTTCCATTTTTAGAATTGCCCACCACTTTCTGGTCAGTACCAGGGTCAAAAAATTAACTAAATATGTAGGAACTTTTTGCTGGGGAACGAAATATTCTTAATCCAAAAATAAATAGCCATACTAAAATGTCATGTTAAATCCAATGAAATACGTATAAGATATCAGTGAAGACCAAAATTCAAAAAAAAACTAATATCCCATTTGCTATAATTTTTTTGGAATTTTCAACCCCTTTTGATATTACTTTTAACAAACATTGACCATACTCTTTGGCCAGGACAGAATGCATCCCTCCTCGTCTTGAAAGATTTGCAGCCCAGTAATTCAGAGAAAACAAATAGGCCTAGCTTGGGTATTCTTCAAAAAGAAATACTGGGCTACCTATTTTCCCAAATAACTGGTGCATGAGCATTTAGCTTTATTTATTTACTTACTTATTTATGTTTAGGGGACCATGAGCATGTACCTGGGCCGGATTCATGTGAGAGCCTCCCTTCCAGTTAATTATGGGCTTCTCTATTGGGCCTTCGTCAGTGGGCTGCATGTTATCAACAAGTGGAAAATGTGTTCCATACGAAAAATAGTATGAGCTACGTACGGTACGGGGCACTAAAGGATTGAACCGTGCAACGACTTCCAAAACATTGTGTTTGTCGTTCTAACAACACATTTATTCAACGAGCAGACGAAATATACTACTGATTGTACATTGAAAATAGCAGCAGCAACAACCAGGGCTAGGGTGCAACAAAAGCAGTAAGCAGGCCAGAAGAGTGAAAACACAACTCTCTCTTCCAAACCAAACATCAGCCATCATTACAAAAGGGCTACCAAAAAAGAACAAGTGTATGCATCAAACTAAATAAAGATCCTACTACACCAAGTGTACGCATCTAACTGGCTCAGTTAGATGTTACTATTTATTAAGCTGTGGAGATTGGCTGATGGCTTGAACCAGATGGGTGCCTGACGGGGGAAACTCTAGCCAGCAGGTCGAAGTCTGATACTTGCGACCCTCTCTCCTACTTTGGGCTGCAGAGCGTGGCGGCACATATCAGGGTATGGTGCATGCAGAGACGCATGGTATGCTGTGTACACACAGTTTTGCCTGATGAACGAAACTGCGCTGCCATCATGATCCTTGCCATCGGTTATCTCCTAGTTAATCGGATAATTCAGTCCGACAAACAAAGAGCGTGCACCAAGGCTACTTACCAGCCTCCAGTCAAAAATTCCTAAAGGCCCAGAGAAGCTGGGATCCTGCTCAAAGACCTTGCAGTGACTGTAATTGTATTCCGCGAAACAACACATCCGGTACGTGCGAACGATCATCAATCTTTCGCCGCCGTCTGATCGAGCCAGGAACCACCTGCAACTGCCATGCCGCTTTTCTTTGAAAGGTTCTAGGATTAGGAAGGGTAGGGACACTAGGCGGCCTACAACATCATATCAAGTTGGAGTCAGATAAAAAAGGGCTCTTGATTTAGTCAATCTTAAGAATAGCATGTTATGAGCATGAATATTTTTTCTGTAAATGTTGATAGTAATATAAACAAGCCATCATGATATCATAGGAAAGTAACATACTGCTGTAACAGCCGTTTGTAGCGATGACTGGAGTAGGCCAGCAATACGTCCAGCCATAGAAGGAGTCGACAGCGTAAATGAAGCCCTTGTGTTCAATGGCATCAGAGAACCATGGAGGATGTATGATCCTGCGATGGACATGCAGATTTATCCACTTATCGCAGTGACCTATCAGATAGGCGAGACCGCGGTTGAAGAACGCAATTAGCCTGAAATCTTTATAATTCGCAGATCTTGTGGGCACTTGGCAGATTACAACCTTGAGCAAATCAAACTTGGTATCATGTTGGCTACTGTAAGATTCTGAGTATTCTGGGTCGTGGTGCCAAAGCAGTGCAGTGTTAATCGAAGGAAGGGGGATCAATCGCCGGGTGTAGACCTCCACGAGCATCCAGCTTCCGCGACCATCGACGAGCACCATCCAAGACGTGTTCATGTCGACCCAGTACATACCGTTAATGTAGCTGAGGCTGAGGGGGATCGGATTGCAGTGAAGGGGGTTGATGCTCGCCACCCTATGATTGTTATGCTGCGTGACATGTCGTTTCTGAAGATCAGGCGGCATCAGCAAGTAAGGAGCTGGCTTAAAAAGCTCCGTCCTGAGGGCTTTGAGTAAACGGTACAGCCCCGACGAGTACGCGGCGAGCGGCATGGTACCGAGATTGTCCACACGCGAAACAATGAGCTTGATTACCTCTGTGGGGAGCGTATTCCAGCCACTCTTTCGGCGGACGCTGCTCGGTTCTGCCATTGTTAGCGCTTGGTTTTCGGACGAGGGGGGGGAGGCGCCTTAGCGGGGATGGAAGCTTGGACGAGATTATGTGCGGACAAAGATGGAGAAGCGAATATGTGCTGCGGGAAGTGGACAGGTGATGATGACTATAGCATGCCGCTTGACTTACGAGACACATACCAGCTGCGTAGGGTCATATCGATGCCAGACAACTTGCTTGAGTGATCACAGTACTGGCACTCCCTACAGTACCTACTACAGTACTATGCCCTAGCTTGCTAGAGTAGAGTAGTAGAGTAGGACTCTGCTCTACTACTAGCACCGGAGGAGTAGTATATTCTAATCTAAAATAGTTACAAACTTCAATGCCCGATCGTGGAACGACTACGAACCATGCTCAAAGACCGTGTCTATGTGGTGTTTGGACTTATATGCAAAAAAATAGCAAGATGCACGTGCATTGCACGGCACATCATCATCACCAACTCAGTTTTTTCTTTACTCCTACTCCTATAAAAGATTCAGTTGGTGATGATGGAGGCCAGGAGGCGTGTTCAGCCGGGCGTGCAGCGGACAGCGCAGCATTATTCGATTTGTTATTAAAAAAAGTAGTAGAGATAGAGACATAGGGAGGAGCACGAGGTAAGGCCTTATCTGTAAATGTGGAGAGAGGTGCGAGTATCTTTTGTAAAATTGTCATAGTTGGCTTTCTATCCGTCAGATATAGATCGAACGATCTATATTACAAGATGGCAGGCATACCATCATCACCAACTCGGTTTTCTATAAGAGTAGATATATATAGATATAGATAGATAGAGACTAGGGAGTACTAGTAAGGACACCATCTACTGCTTCGTGTGCTACTCCTGCGCTCCATTCGGCGGCCGCAACGTCCCCTACAGCCACTCCCTCCTGCGCTCCATTCGGCGGGCGCTGTTGAAATCTAGGGAGCGCACTCTCGCGACTGCTGGCAGCCACGACTTCACTGACGATGACTTCTTCCCCGACCTCGGCAACCTCTTCCTCAACGACATGGGCGACAACCTCAACGCCAACGGTGCTGCTCCCGTTGCACCGTATGTGTTTCTGTCCTTCCTGTTCGAAATCGTGGTAGAATTCATGTTTCTACTCTGTATCCTACTACTATGCTATTCCACATGATTAATTTCATCTCTGTTATAGCCGTCATGATTTATTGTGTGCTTATTCGGATTAAATCTCGTAGTAACTTGCTCATATATTCAACTGGCGCAACGTCCCCTACAGCCACTCCCGTTTCATGGACGGCCTGGTCGATGCCTCCAAGGAGCCCTTCGTCCACTGCTATGAGTGCCTGATGCCGTTTTGTGGCTCGCCGACGGACATGGTGCATCACCTCACGGATGCGTGTAGCGGTCACTGTTGGGCCTTGCCGGAGAACATCAAGTACGACACGTGCTACCTGTTCACCATGCCGGAGTCGCTGGAGGATCACCGCCGCCTGCTAGTCTCGGGGGAGGACGGCAGCATCTTTCTCTTGATCGTGGGCACCGGCGAGGCCCGCGCAGGCTGCTGCCCCGTGTCTGTAATGTGCGTCAGGGGGGTCGCCGCTGACGCTTACACTGACATGAGGTAGATGTACGGGTGCGTGGTCAATGTTACTACCCCTCCGAGTCACGTGGGCGGCAACACCAGCCTCATCGGACAGACTTGGACTCTGGGGAGCTGGGACTATCCTGCCAATGTGGACTTGGAAAACCCATGGCATCCGTTCCATCCTTTACCCGCCGACTCGATGCACGGGGACTCCAATGAGGTTCACCTGGACATATGCATTATCAAGTGCACTTATAAAACATGTAGTGTGTGTGTGGGCGCTTATGGCCCGTGTCTTTGCCGCTTTTGATTCTGTAAGCTTGTTGTTAAACTTGAGTGGCTTTCGCCGCAGTCCTTCCTTTGAACTGCTCCTCTCAGTGAGCTAATGTAAGACACTTTGGGTTTCATATCACAAAATGGAACCGGGGAGGAGCCCCTGTTCTTCTAAAAGAAATACGCATTATCAACTTAAATGTTGATCATTAGTCTTCGCTCAATGTAATCCACTGTCTAAGCATGTGGAGACTTCCATGCATGATCTTGCTCTATTGGAGTATCGCGCATGAATAAAAGTGTATCCGTTTATGGTTTAGTCTAGAATCTTCCATGTATGAATTTTTACTACAATACTGGTGAAAGACTTACAATGAACCATTACATCTCCTCTGCCCCCTTGCAAGTCATCCTGATTTAATCCCTCCGTCTAGGTGTATAAGGGCATGGTTAATATTACTTAGTAGTATAGCCAACTGTTGACTATAAGAAAGTACCATGTCATATGTAGCCAACATGTATAACAATCGATACTCAAAAACTAATTCTTAAAGATCATTTCTTGCAAAGCACAATAAGTGTTATTTATTCACAAGTTTTGGATGCAGGTTGAACAGTTGAACGCTTTTGTTTGCAAAAGATACCTTTTTATCTATTTCACCCGGATGTTTGTGAGCTCTAGAGATGAGATAATATCCAAAGAAACCTATCGATACCCGTTACACATGAGATGACCCCCGCATCCTTTGTCAAATTAAACAACTCCCCGATCAATGCATTTCACTCTTCGGTGCAACGCACGGGCACCTTACTACTATAGATTAGTACGACCAAAAATTGAACTAACATTATATATAGTACGATAAATACTGATGCATGTCACCTAAAATTATATCATTCAAAACTATGTTCAAATACGAATCCAACGATATGGTTTTTGTTGACATACACTAACATTTTGTCAGTTAAATCTTCAGTCAAATTCAATGGGGGACTAATAAACCACGACCGACGTAGTACAAGTGTAGAGGGCGGCGCTGCACGGGAGTCTCACCTCTCACCCCGCTCGTGGCGCGGCAGTAAAGCTGTCATATCACAAAACCCAACCACTCCCAGTAATAAATGGCCTGGTAAAATAAACGGACAAGCAACCATCACATCCCTCCGTCTTTTTTGCATTTCATCTCTCTGCATTTACTTTCTCTGGTTCATCTCCCACACTCGATCCCTAGCTACTACTCCTAGGGCCAGTTCTTTTGGCGGCTTCCCCAGCTTTTCCCACAAGACTAATCATAGTGGAGAGTAACAATAAGGCGCCTCACTCACTTATTTGGGCTTCTAAACTACTACTCCGTCCTGGTTTATTCCTCACCATTGTAATTTGTGCTAAATTTTGACCAAAGATTTAACTGATAAAATGTTACTCAAAACACTTAGGCGCGGTGCATCTAGGTGTGTAAGTCATCTTACGAAAACCAAATAATCCCAAAACACTTAGGCGCGGTGCATTAACTTCTACCTCGTTTCTTGTTTCTTGACACATCAACCAATAAGAGATAAAGAGTGTGCATGCTTTTAATGACTTGAGATATCAAACACGACATGCAGTGGTTAGTTCATTGCATGCAATACTATTAATTAGCAAATAAACATTAACGTTTCTCATTTTCTCCTCCTCCTTGGTCACGGTGCACAGCCTAACTTACTCACCTAGACGGATGGAGTAGTGCATGTGACATGCACTAACATTTCATTAGTTAAATTTATGATCAAAATTTGACACGGATTACAATGGGGACCAATAAACCAGGACAGAGGTAGTAGTTATGGGATTACTAATCTAGAATCCTAAAAGAACTGGCCCCTGGTACTCCTACTAGTAGTAGTACTCAAGTTGGAATTCCAATTGCACGTCACAACTTGTTAGGCAAAAAATTCGATACAGGGTGTAGGAAGCGGTTTGGGAATTTGCATGCCTTTCCAACCAGTGAGATGCTCCGTACAAAGTACGACAAAGAAATAACCACAGAGAAGGAAGCTAAAAGTAAACAATCAAATGAACATTTTTGCATTTGTTTTGCATTGAATCGTTTCACAAGCTTGACTAGTGCTATTTTTCTACTTTTACAAAAACCGCATCGTAATGTTAAAACGTGCATTTGCACGTACATAAGTAATAGTAGTACTCCCTCCGTCTAGGTGTACAAGTTTTCCCTCCTTCTTGGTCACCGTGCACAACAAAAGATGACTTATTGACCTGGACGGAGGGAGTAGCACAGTCTGCAAGCATATATCGAGAGAGACGTGTAGTCCGATAGTATATAGTAAAGTTTGTGCTATATGCACGTACTTGCAAAATGCGTAATAATACACAACGTTTCCAAACTTTCCCTTTTACATACTTAATTAAGGACACTAAACATTCCTGAACCTTCGGGATTTATCATTTGCGTCCCAAAACTAATGAGATCGCCTTACGAAACAAAAATTATACTCCTCCTAAAAGCCACGGCGCTCGCAGGAGCGCTTGCGGCGCGCCACAAGTGCCCTGGTGCGTGGCCGTTTCCCAGCACGCTGACACAACGCCTCTTCCTCAACCTCGCAACTCGGGAGGTGCTGATTGGCGGCTTGCCGGTGGGCGAGTGTGATCTCACCGGTGTGGTGATCCGGCGCCAATAGGTACTCCTTCTTGCTGGAAGCGTGCACCCGGTCCACGTACCGCCAAGCGTAGATGAGGCGCTTGGGCCCGACTGCACTCAGGGCGTCGGCACGGGCGTCCTCCGCCACCCTCACGGCCCTCGCACGAGCCTTCTGCCAAAGAACCAATTGCTTGACTCTCTCGGACGCGACATAGATCTCCCAGAAAGCTTGTTGCGCGGTGCGCTTCTCTTCCTCGGCCTTCTTCCCCGCCTCTATTTTGGCGCGCTCTACTGGAGGCAAAGCCTCCCACAAGGCAACATCCATTTCTTTCCAAAGCTCCTCAAGGCTGGGGGGCTCGACGGGCGGTGCGGCGTTCTCCTCGTAGCAGGGAGCCGACGTGTCCTCCGACGCGCGTGCTGGCGAGATTGGGAACACCGACGCGTCCACCTTGATGCGTCATGGCGAGGAGCGGAACACCGACGCGTCCTCCTCGGCTAGTGGCGGCGAGGAACAGAACAGCGGCACGTCGCGTCGCGGTGAGGAGCGGAACACCGACGCGTCCTCCTCGACTAGTGGCGGCGAGGAACGAAACAGCGACGCGTCGCGTAGCAACGAGGAGCGGAACACCGACGCGTCCTCCTCGACTAGTGGCGGCGGGGAACGGAACAGTGACGCGTGACCGTCCGCACGGTGCAGCGAGGGGCCCCTAGGGCTTGGGAGGGGCGATGCCATGGTGGTCGACGTGAGAGGGAGGGGGAGGAGATAGCGATGAACGTGAACGTGAGGGGGAGGATATAGCGATGTCGTGGGAGGCGCAGTATTTATAGCAAGCAATGGCACACCTACGTAAGATATGGACTGAGTTGCACTGACTTAACTGCAGGTCCAGTTACGTCACTGACATGTGGGCCAGTACACTGCTGGGCCCTTATGTCATGACCCAATGCACCTGAAGTTAAGTAAAAGCTACGTGGGCATATTTGTTGGAGTAAATTACGGGGGAGCGAAGGGGTGGAAATATTGCTGGTCACAACGGATTGGACGAGCATGGGGGGAGGAGAGTCATGCATGCAGATTTTTTCACACGGGGTGGAGTGGTGGGACCGCCGGAGGGGGGAGGAGAGTTTGGCAGGCATATTGTTTCCACACATGGAGAGGAAAAGATTTGGAGACGAACGGGCTTCCTACAGGTATGGGGAACGGTGCATAATAAGTCATCTTGCATGCTGGGCTAGGTATAGTCTCAAGTCATTAAAAACATACACACCCCACACATGTTCATATTTCAAGGTGCACTAAATTATTGCATGCGATGATTAAGGCTGGCCATCATGGTGGTATCTTAGCTGGTATCATGCACACGGGAATAGCAAACATGCTGATGTGGCAAAGAATTAAAGAAGAGAGGGGGGTTAGAGTAACTAGTGTTCATGCATGCATTGGTAAACACATTTTTTTGTGAAGAACAACAGCATTAGTTGAGTACTTTTGCAGACTTCAAAAACTACTCCATCGCCTCTACTATCTTGCTAACAGTAGGTGAAATTTTTGAGTCGAGCCCTTTAAACTAGAAGGGAGGTAGTGGTACTCTAATAGCTAGGTGTGTAAGTCATCTTACGAAAACCAAATAATCCCAAAACACATAGGCATGGTGCATTAACTTCTACCTCGTTTCTTGTTTCTTGACATATCAACCAATAAGAGATGAGGGTGTGCATGCTTTTAATGACCTGAGACTATCAAACATGACATGAAGTGGTTAGTTCATTGCATGCAATACTATTTAATTAGCAAATAAACATTAATGTCTCTCGTTTTCCCCTCCTCCTTGGTCATGGTGCACAGCCTAAGATGACTTACTCACCTAGACGGAGGGAGTATCAACATTCACAATGTCAAATCAATTTTTTTACACTCATTATAAAACGTAGTTCTTATACTCATTATAATCAGTATTGTAGATATTGATATTTTTAGTATAAATTTGGTCGTGGGATTTCATTGATGCCTGTCAAAGCGTGGAGGAAGCGGAGCTTAGGGCTTGCATTGCCAGTCTCTACATAGGTATTTCTCTTCATAATCCTGTAATTTTAGAGACTGGTTGCGCTTTTGTGGTAGCGTCTCTTGCATCGGGGGACTATGACAGGTCTGTTATGCGTGACCTGAAGATGAAAGCGTTGAGCATCTCGAAGTTGATCAACAATCTTCAATTGTCAAAGATTAGTCGTTTGGCCAATAAGGTGGCACACTTAATCGCTAAGTATAGCTTTGACAATAGATTAGATGGTATTCTTGTAAATAACGTACCGCCCTGTGTGGTGAATATTGTATCGAATGAGTGTACTGGTGTGGCTGGTTAATTAATATAAGGTGGTGTTCAAAAAAAGTATATATTTGGTCAAACACTTTGCAAACGGTTGACGGGAGTAAAAAGGACCGGAGGGAGTATCATGCATGCGGAGTAGGCAAAAAAATTGCTCATTTATAGCCGATCGAAGTCTCAAAGGGCGCGACCGCGCGAGGGAGGCGAAGGTCGTGGGAGGCACGACGGTTGACGGAATTAAGTGAAGTTACATCCACGCGTCGGCATGGTGTGCGAACAGACAGAAGCTATACCGTCAGGCCTACGATATGGGTCTAGTAGACATGACATCTAGTGGGTCCCGCATAGTTCTCAAGAACTCTTTGGGGGCTTGCAGCCGTTTATCCACCGGGCAAGCCAGCAACCCCACGTCGTTCGCACACCCTACTCGTCCCTGTCTTCTACCTCACAATAGTTCGCTCCCAGTCGTCCCGTCCTTTCACATTAGTTCGCTCCCAGTTTTTGCGGGGTACAACAGTTCAACTTCTCTTAACCCTCCTCCAAAATCCATGGCCTCCCAAATCTCCATGGTCGCCGCTGAGTACCAGGTTAGAGCCATCACCAGCGATCAGTTCATCGTCATCTACACACGTGGATCCGTGATGGTGAAAGCATGGCTTGCTCGCTTCCTACGCATGTTCAACAGTTCAACGGATGAGTGGGTCGCTGGGATAGATGTTGAGTACACCACAGTCCTGGGGCGAGAGAAGGATCTAAAGGAAGAAGAGAGGAAGAAGCCCCCCGTGATCCAGGTTTGTGTACATAACGTTTGCTTGGTCTACCACATATGCCATGCCGACGTTGAGTGCTAGGATTTTAAGAACTTCCTCAAGGACAAAAGAGTGAAATTCATTACTGTAGGCTTTAAGAACGACAGGGATGTCCTGCGTCGGATAGGTCTCGTTGTAGGCCAGCCCTTCGATCTCCAGAAGGCAAGCCTGGTGTCCTCCTCTCAACCTTCAATGCTGAACCTGGCAGCAGCCATGATTGATCCTTCGTACGCTAAACTGAAGAAACCTCATCACGAGTTTCATCATGCATGGGAGTCGAAGACATTAGATGAAGATCACATCCTATACGCAGCAATGGATGCCTACCTTTGTTTAAATATCTACATGGGTTGGATGAAGAAGCAGAGCCCAGTGTCTGGTTCAAGCAAAGAAGCGTCGGCGAAGAGGAAGAGGAAGAGGGACGAGGACGAAGTCGAGGACGTGGACTCGGACTCCGAGTAGGTGGCAGTGCCATCGCTCATGCTGGTTCTACTGTAGTGTCAAGCGGACTAGTTGCTTAGTTTATTTTCAAGGGTGTGTTGTGCTGAGGCCCCAGCAGAACTATGTTTATGTTCTTTCTCGTTATTTGAACTCTTTAGTACGTAGAGTAGTACTAGTACTATGTCTTACTACTGTTCTTCTTGCAGTTGGTACTACTGCTCGTACCTTCGTGTTCCTACTGTACTTAATATGTTCGTACTAGTAGTATAATTTGGGTCAGTCGATTTGTGAAAGAAGTTCGACGGAGCGAAGGAAGAAGACGGCAGAAGAGGTGGAAGAAGCCGTTCTAGCCATCCATGTTGCATCAAACGGCTCACATGAGTCGACTGACCCAAATTGCTCCTTCAAATTGCAGGATCCACGTGGCATTCAAGGTCTCAAAGGTAGATTTCGCGTCCGCACCCGGTTTGCGGGCTATGCACGCGCGGCCGGCTTCCGCCGCGACAGCCACCATGCGCGCCTCCTCCGCGCGGGCGGAGACGACAATGACATGCTAGTTCCTCCTCGTCGGCGTGCTGGAGCACGCGCTCGTCCTCCTCTTCGTACGTTGCGTGCATAGACGCGGCTCCACCAGCTGCTCGCGTGCTTGGCAGCGCGGCGGCATGGCGAGGAGGGACTGCAGACGATGTGAGCGGGCGAGCCTTCGGCTTCATGGCACAGGGATGACGGCGACACGGCAGTGATGGGCGAGAAATTGTTGTCTGGAGCAGGCGGGCGCCGGCATGCGCAACACCGGCGGTGGCATATTGATGAGTGCGCGTATGGGAGCTTACTTTAGTTTTATATGAGGTTGGTCAAACTTAAAAGAAAACCGTACTAGTACACGTAAACATTAGACTTAGGCAGTGCTTTTATTAATATATTTTTTGAAGTTAGTACCACAGCCATGATACGGAATCATGTGCAAGCGTGTGAACCGCAGCCGCGCGATCGATCGAACGGTGCGTCACCATGTCGCGCTCGAAGGACATCCACGGAACCTTTTTGTGTGTGTGAAAACAATCCTCCAATATTACTCAACTTTTTTTTCCTGGGAAAGTTCTTGATGCTGCAATATTTCCATATATTTGAATTTAGCTCCAGTTTGTGTTTATTTGGATTTGGACGTTTTAGGTGCGCCCTAGTTTTTTTAATACTTATTTTGTGTGTGTGACTGTGAGAGAACGTGTGTATGTGTCCATATGTGTGTTGTGGCGGAAGGTCAATGTGGAGATGGTGTGCGTGTGATACAGACATAGAGAGGTGTGAATGTGCAAATGATCATGCATGAGTGAGACATAGACAGATGCCGATACGTTGTGTATACATGAGAGAACGGTCTTCTAGTTTACTTGTGTGTGTGTGTGTGTGTGTGTGAGAGAGAGAGAGAGAGAGAGAGCGAGAGGAGCATCCGTAACACAACAACCATCTCTCTCGATTCGTCCGTCCCTCGCACGATCGCATGCAACATATGCATCAACGCGCACATTTTGACACCCTCACTCGGCCCCTGCCCACCTCAAGGCCCACACAATCTCTTCGTGAATACCCATTTCTCTCCTTAGGTTTGTTTTTGCTCAATATCTGACACACACACACACACGTAGCACAACACACACACACACTCCCCCGAGCACACAATTCATTCCCATCCAAGGTTATACGGTGACCACTCTCGCTTGTGCTTCTTTGCACCCCAACATGCACCACACCTCAATCTTCAAAGAGGGAATCGAGCAGATCGAAGACGGCGACCACACTGCGCTAGAGAATGCGGGGTCATTTGGAAGCAGGGTGATGTGACGACAGCTGACTGACTCCTCCCCCACCCTCTCTCTCTCTTGCACAAAATTACCAATCCCTCTCTCCCCCGCACAAAATTGTCAATCCCTCAACCCATGAGATCCTTCCCCTCTCGTCCATGTTTTTCCAGCTCTCTCATCAAACATGTTGTCTCTTCTCCTTCCATGTATACAGAATCGTGTATATTACATGTCTCCATCTTTCTCACAGACCTAACTTCTTCCTCTCTCTTTCTCTTTCTCTCTCTGTGTGTCTCGTTAGGTTTGTCTCCTACTCTCTCGTCCACATACATACAATCTTTCCCGCCCTATCTGCTCCATCTTCAAAAGCACTCTCTGCACGTTTCATTCACACAATGGGATATGTCAAAATGTTGCTTCTATAATGGTTGATGTAGAGTTTTGGTTGTTTTTATTGCATCCTACAAAGTAATAACTATGAAATGCATTTAGATTCTCATTTGACTAGGATTATGTGAGTTTGAGCATGTTGTGAAGTACTATAGACCTTGTATACATCTTGGGATTCGACAATGATTGTAACTATTGAATTGTATAGACCATTACATTCGAAGTCAATGGCCTAATATATTTATTTCACAATTTCAACAAATGATTAGTTCACTACAAACTAAGAAAACAAATGTGTACTCCCTCTGTTTTTATTTTAGTCCGCGTATTAGCATTGGTCAAAGTCAAGTTTTGTAAACTCTCGGAAAGCTTATAACAAAAAATATTAACATATACAATAACAAATAAATACCATTAGATTCATTATTGAATGTACTTCCACATCATACATATTTGTTATGGTAAATGTTTATATTTTTATATAAACTTGGTCAAACTTTAGGAAGTTTGACTTCGGTCAAACCTAATATGCAGAGTTTACTACTACTACTCGCTAGTTGCTTAGCCGAATCACTCAACACGCCACACGGGGAGTCCAGTGTCACAAAATTTTGAGGTCGGCGGGAAAATCTCCCGCGACCCTGATTTGAGAAGTGGGAAGTTACCATCATAGCCTTCGGAACAGGCCTACGGACGACGCTTGGTAGGGGGCTGTTTTCGTAACTTCAGGTTCACCCTACCCAGCCAGCCCCACCCAGGCACCCAGAGTAGTACACCTGAATACTCCCCATTTTCTATCCCCACCGCAAAATAGACTTCTCCATGGCACCGCAGCCTTCGTGCTCCTCCCCTTTACATCGGCGCACTTGTCCACCGCAGCGCATCTGCCTCATCGACAACCTCGTACGCCGCACTGGAGCCGGTCCACCGTCATCATTGTAGATGGAGCCTCTTCCCCGGCATCATCTTCCACGGTCTCAGATCTGCTTCCCAGAAGCCGACACCAAGCGCAGAAGTACCACCGTTGTGGACAATGAACTGACTCCCGTTGCCGACCATGACTCATAGAGGCCGCCGCGACCATCGCTCTCCTCCTCGATTGGTAATGTGTGTATTGAATCACTTAGCAGTACATGTGTAGTTCCAATTTTGTTCATACCTACCCTTCAATTTTCCTGGGTGCTATTGTTCCCGTAAAAGTAATTGGTTATAGCCTCCATTGTCCAACAGAATATTAGCTTGTAATTGTGCGTCGCTCCAGTATTGCGTTGTGCTTCGGTAGGTTTTTCATCTGCAACCAGCAGTGTGGCAAATGATGGAAAGGTTTTTAGAACTAGCAAGATGCCCATGCGTTGCACGCATCAAGATGCATTTGTATGAGTAGTTTATCTTGTGGGAGAAAAGGATGAACGAGGGAAGGCCTTATTTGCAAATCTGGAGAGGGGTATGGGTATCTTTTTTTATCTAACTATGCTGAGAACTATCCTCTACTCTCTAGTATCTACTTCTCGATCTCAGCACTATAAATGCTTTTTTAAAGCGCCACGCGTTGCGATTTTGTTGGAGATGCTCTAACATGGCAGACGAGTGCTTTAATGTTGCCCACAAGATGAGCGAGTATTACTAGTAGTATTTTTCTTGCCATGTTGAGATTTTAAAACCACGAGTGTGAACATGCAGAGGAGCAATGGAGACCAAACACGGGATATTCGGGACATCTTCAAGGAGCGTGGCAAGTTAAAGAGGAGCTGCACCGAACCTGTAAAACGAGCTTTGGTAAGTAACACCCTTTCAATTACTTTCGTTTAGCCTCGTGTTCTTTGATGTGTATATGTTGTAGTTTCTGTTTCTCTTAAGCGTGGTGTTCTTCGATGTGTAATAAGAAGAGTCTTAATCGTCCTAATGCTTTCGTTTTTAACTTGATGTAGGAAGTGGGTGTTCTCACCTTGTAATCTGTTTTTATATTTCATTTCCTTTTGAATTCACTTCTCCGAGTTCTGTTTATCTGGCTTCTACTAAATGGATCTAGGTTTCTCTGAGTATTGATCTAAAAAAGAAGTAACTTCATGTCAGGATGCAGTTCCTACGAGGAGGGAAGTATGGTCAACCTCGAGATCATGTTTCCAAAATGAGGCTGGATTACACACAAGGTGCCAGTTCCCTAATGATGCTGGATTAGACACAAGGTGCAAATTCCCATATGATGCTGGATTACACACAAGCCAGGTGGAGTCATTAGCTGTTCGTGTCCTCGTGGCATTAGTAAAGGCTGAAAGAAAGCATGCAGCAGCCCTTGAGAATGTAGCTGAGTTCCTAAAGAAGCGAAAAGAGCAATCAGATGCTCTCTTCACCCAAGCCAAAGAAGAGATGGAAGAAGCCAGAAATAAGCTAGCTGAGGCAGAGCAGGCTAGGTGTCTCCTGCTATCTAAAACTGTTGTCAATACAAAATTTCCTTCATAATAGCTAGGTTCAAATGTTTATCCAGTCAGCATGCCTATTGTGATGTCTGTGCATCTACTGATGTGGCACAAAATGTTTTTTTGGGTCATGTAATAACAGCAATTACTTTCCAAACAATAACAGACGAAGCATTGGACATGGTATAGTTCACGCACAAGCCCGACATTCCAAGTTCAACTTCCACATCAAACTCATGTTCACAGATATCTGCACATTCATACATAATGTCCACAGCCATGATTCACTTCAAAGCCAAAAAAATGTGAGGGGAGTTATAAATAAAGAAAAACCTCTACTAGTTCCTGCTACTAGTGCGAGCACAACAAGTCAAGACCATGCGTAAATTAATTATACTTTAGTCATTCTTTGTGTTCTAAAATGCCTGTCGGCTCACGGAAGGACGTGTTGCCGGCACACGCGTGGACTCAATGAAGGCAGACGGGGCAGTCTTAAGCTGGTTGCATGCAGCGAGGAGGCGTGCTCAGCCGGGCCTGCAGCGAGTGCGGCCCTCTTGGCCGTGCACCGGTTCAATGCCTGCGCTATGAGAGGTCATGTCCGTGTCAGAGCAATCACTCCCTCCAGTCCTTTTTTGTTTGGGATAACAAAATCTCGTTTTCCATTCACATTTTACAAGTAAAATTCGTGGACAAACTTTGACCCAAAGTACGATGGGGACTAGTAAACCAGAATGGAGGTAGTAGTTTTTTTAATCAAAGAAGGGTTTCCCCTTCCGATTACTGAAAACCAGCATCTAAATCTAAACCATAGTATTTGACCTAGAACTACTAGGTTCAACATCTCATAACATAAACCCATACAACCATACGCCAAGGAGGTACGTAGTACTATGAATTCCATTTTTGCTCCATACCAATCGTTCTAAAAACTACTTACTACTTATAACGTGCCATTGAAAATTGCAACTCTTAACCCCGTTAAAAAATGATATTTTAAACGTGGCTACTCGATCTGTGGAAACTGGCGAGCCACCACGCTCCAAGTCGTTCACATGTGGTCCCAACCATCAACTCCTACAAAGGTGCTCCACCACGTACCCGGTACCCACGAATGCAGCAATCGTGCACCTAGGGTTTTAGGGTTTATTTGTTAACGTCGCCTTTACGTAACACTCATGTGTGCGAGATAGCGAGAGGCCGACTGCGTGCGTGCGCCTCTTCTCTTCGTATATGTACTCCACCATTTGCCTGGTGTCCAAAAAATTATAATAACTACTAGCAATGTGCCAATGCGTTGCCACACGATCAAAGTAGATTAATACATATTCACCGATTTGATAGAAAAAAAGTCTAGTTTTGAAATACGTATATCACTAAAAATATGTTATGTTTCACTCAAAATATATTCCTTTGGCGGTTTTGATGAGATAAGGGAGGAATGTTGTTGGTTTCAAGATTTGAAAAGTGGTATATGTCTAATTTCTACTCTTACTAGCAAGATGCCCGTGCGTTGCACGGAACATCAAGATCTTGTGGGAGAAAAGGATGAACGAGGGAAGGCCTTATCTACAAATGTGGTGAAGAGTGTGGGTAAATTGCCATATTTTCCTTCCTATCCGTCAGATATAAATCAGACGACCTACATTGCAGGATGGCAGGCCCACCATCATCACCAACTCTACTTTTTATCCCTACTCTTATAAAAAGCATTGTCGGTGATGATCGTGTGGCCGTCCGATCTATATCTGACGGATAGGAAGGAACTATGGCAATTTTGCAAAAAGATACCCACACCCCTCTCCACATTTGCAAATAAGGTCTTCCCTCGTTCATCCTTTTCCCCCACAAGATAAACTACTCATAAAAATGCATCTTGATGTTCCGTGCAACGCATGGGCATCTTGCTAGTTGTTGCAAAAAGCCCATGTGTGTGTGAGAGAGAGGGAGAGTGGAGGAGGACGGAGTGCATGTGTGACAAAGACATAAGTAGTGTGTGTGCGATAGGTATCAGCTTAAAATGAGGTGATAGTGTGTGTGTGCACGATCGAGAGGGCGTGTCTCAAGAAGGGAAGAAAAAGCTACATAGATACAAGGAGCGGGAGAGAGACATGTATGCGATGGTGGAAGCATGAGTGTGCGGGTGTATAAACCTATCTAGAGGCTAGCTAGTCGATAAATGTTTGTGAGAGAAATATGAGTCGGGGTGTGAAAGCAAGAGTTTTGTGTGTGAGAGAGAGAGACGGTAGTCGGGAAGGGGAGTGGAAGCAGGAGTTGTGTGTGTGTGTGTCTGTGAGAGAGAGAGAGGAGACGGTAGTCGGAGTTGTCTGATCGGTGTCAGTCTGGGATGGAGACGAAAAGGAGACCGCAACAAATGTTGTGTCTACAGGAGAGAGAGAGAGAGTAATTTTAGTGGTATGAGTCATATGTAGAGACATATAGGGTGTGTGAGAGAATCCCATAGAGAGAAAGACAAAAGTGAAAGATGAGTGGAGACTATGTGGGTGGTGGTGAAAAAGAAAGCTTAGGTACTGAGTGATACCAGAGAACAGTAGAGACGTGAGAGATAATGAAAACCATGTAATGTATAATGATACGGAGAGTGTGACACTTCTCGAGGGAGACGCCGAGAGACCATGTTTGCGAGGATAGGAGAAACATGAAGTGAGCGTGCGGGTGAGCTGGAGAAAAGAGAGTGATAGCCACCTGAAGGAGCATGCATGCGAGAGAGATGGGCGTGAAAGGAGTGAACAAAAAAGGGATTCAAATATTTGAATTCAAGATGATGATACATGTAATCCATACTTGAACCAAAATTGATCTATCAAACATGCATACTCATATGAATTCATGCACATCTATGTTATTTAATATGTAGATATTACTGATCCATACATTTTAGTAGAACATAATTTGGTTAAATTTTTTCGAATTCAACCTTAAGATTTCGAGATCGTTGTATTTGTAAATCATATTATACATATAAAGGAGCAGAATTCTTTGTTGTGCTTTTGAAAGTATATATAAAAAAATGATGTATATAGAATGTAATTCCAATTGAAAATGGATCCCGCCCGAAAAAAAATAGTAGAATACAAACGGGATTCGAATTGAGTTGGCACGGTAACCATGCATTGTGCAAAATTTGAACGAAGCGGGGAAAGTCGCAGTAACCGCCCGAAACCAAAATCTGCGAGATGGAAATCACTACTGCCTATCCCTGCCAAGCAAAGCCTATCTGCTGGATATCTATAGGTTTCGATAGGGGTAGGTTTGTAATTTCACCCAAACGTGACGTAACCGCCTCTCGCCCGGATTCATACACGGTGGGCGCCAAAACATAGTGTGCCCTCGGCCGAAATCGACTCCCTCCCCGATTCATATTCATACACGGTGGGCGCCAAAAACAAACTCTCGTCGGCAAATATTCGGTGTATGCGAGATTACCGTCCTATCCCCAACCGACTAATGTTGTTGTGATGTAGTAGAAATTTGAAACGGGGGCTAAGTTTGTAAATTTCCTCGCATTTGAGACAAGCGCGCCCTGAATACATGGTTCCCTCCTTCCTCTCTACCTCCCTTTTCCCCATTCGTACTCCGTGGGTGCCAAAACACCCTCTCCACCCCACCCTCCTCCGTCTGCCGCCGTCCGCCACCCCATCCACCGCCGTCCTCCTCCACCATGTCGGAGCTGATACCCCGACGCCGCCATCCATTACAAGAGATCGACCTCTCTC
The DNA here is from genome assembly GCF_018294505.1 of Triticum aestivum. Lineage (NCBI taxonomy): Eukaryota > Viridiplantae > Streptophyta > Magnoliopsida > Poales > Poaceae > Triticum > Triticum aestivum. The sequence continues at coordinate 544,225,205 of NC_057795.1, forward strand.
ATCCACGCCTTCGGACCGGGATCCTTGCATCCCATCCTCTCGCTTCATCCCCGTCGTCGTCCACCTTGTCGGCGCCGCTCCTACGATCGTCTCGTCCACTGTGCCCCGCCGCCACCGTCTACCCTCCTAGATCTGCTTCCACGCCGCCGACAGCCATCGCTACCGCAGCACCGTCAAATTCTTAGCAGATGCGTACACAGCGCCGCACCAGAGGCGGTACTCTTTCGTATCTGCTCAATTTATTTATCGTAGCAAGAAAATAGATCGCCACTGCTTTACTCTGATTTCTTGTCTTGGTTGCGAAGTTACCTTTGTCCGGTTTGCACCTTCAGATCCGCCATGGCATGCTCAACACTATACTCCCAATGCTTATGGTTTTCCCCTTTTATATTCCACACTAGTTAAATCACAGTAGACTAAATTTCAAAATTGGTCAGTCGATTTTTCAGAGCTCGCCGGAGTTCGCCGGTGCGATCCAAGGGGCTCGGGTGGTTGTGGGACCTCGCCAAACAAAGAAAACTTGACGCGGGTGGGGGTGGGGTGGCGGAGGAACACAGGCGGTGGGGCCGGTGGTCCGGCCGGCGGCCCGTGCGATGTTCTGTATGGGAAGAATCAGAGACGAGGAAGAAGAAGGGTTAGGAGACGTAGGATCTTCATCCAACCGCCTGAAATGGTCGAGAGACAGCTGGGAGTTGCATTCTTAATGCGCTCTGGTTCATCATGTGTGGGCACTGCGCAACCAACATTTTATTATCCAAAATTTGCTTGCTCTTCTTTACCATGTTCGATAGTGCTGGCATGTACGTGATCGATAGGCTTTCAATTACTAGCGGCAATACAACACCGTATTTTCAAGCCAGTTCCACTTTCTCGATTTATATATCATGGTTATGGTGTACCCATGTTATGTACACTATGATCTTCCTAGTTGTTGTGTTCTCTTGTTATCATGGTTTGGCAATAAACTCTCTATACAGTATATTATGAACCTATCATCTACCAGCTATCCTTACTTCTGGAGCCTATTTTTTGTGTACTTGTGCCAGATTATATAAATGCACGCACGATATTACAGCACACATGAGCTCTCTCATCAGAATCCAGGGATAGCACATAAGTGTTTACAGGGGCGCCCCTATATTAGAATATCATCTACATTACAAAGATAATCTCACAACTATTTATGTTTTCATGGTTCTCAGATATTATACGCAATTATAGTGAATATCAGAATCCGTGCATCAGAAGAATATTGTGGAACACTGCAATGACTTACAAAATTGGCACCAAGGCATTGAGTGCCATTCTGGAAGCAATGAAACTCATACGCTCCCCACCTGTTGATTCTTGTTCAGAATATCATCCTAATGACTATTCTAACCTCGAGGAGTCAAAGGCAAATGGCATGTCCTGTTCACCCATCAAGGTGCCTGTTCTAATTTGGCAAGGTTCTATTGATTGCGCGCATCTTGCATATGTTGTCTTGCATTTCTTCTACTTTGTTACACCGCCATCTGCTTAGTTTACTGATCATATAACTCGAGATGCCATGCCCATCCATTATCAATACATATTCCATCTATCGTCATACCATGTTTTTCCACTCAAATGTTTTTCTTGTGCATCAGACATAAAAAAGGAAGAGGGTGATTGCCGAACCTGAAGGAGCACCAGCAAAGTCCTTGAAAAACGTGGTGGTGCCAGAGAAATCAGACATCGCCCCACTTATATTGGATGTACAACCAGTGACACAAAACATAGGACCGACTCCAGCTGACTGTACCCATACTTCACTGGCCACACCACTAGCCCCACCACACAGGACCTGCACTCCAGCAAAAGGTATACCGATTTCATTTGCCATAGCACCAGCCGTACCACAGAAAAATCCCACTCTAGCAAAAAGTACAGCAAGTCCACCGACCGAAGACCTATCCCAACTGTAGAGACGGCCAATTCCTGCAGATTGGAACCCCATTCCATTTATTCCCAGTTTAAAAGACAATGCTTTCAATGTTGTTAGGGACTACGTGCATATATTCCCATCATGGGAAGATTATAGTGAAGACAAACACCATTTTCACATCTTCATGTCCAACTTACGTGTAAGTGCTATTATTCATGGTTATTATTTTCCTGTTTTCTGCTGATCGAACACATCAATGATTTACATTACATTGTTGTAACTAGGTGAGGGTCAATCTGGATAGTCATGACGAGAAAAGCTTGTTTGTGCTTTTCAGGGAAGCATTGCAGCAGTATCGGTGTTACCTGAGGAAATCACACTTTGATGGCAAGTCTATAAACGAATTTCTGGTGAAGTCTCCTGTGCTAAATTTAGAAGACATTGAATGGAAAAACCTTGTTATGCATTGGTCTCGTTTCCAGGATGAGGTACTGTCTATGAAATCACATGAGAATTTTAACTTCTACTTTTCCGCATGTGCCTTACGGATCTTTTTTGCAGGAAATCAGCTCGAAGAAGAATTCCGGTTTGAAAAGGATGAAGGGATATCGCAAATATGTTGCCCGCTGCTTTGCTCTTGTTAGTACCTGTTGTCCTGTATCACTGTACTTGCATACATACCTGGTTCATTATGTGACAGCAGTATGCATGATAGCTTGCTTATCAATTGTTCGCTCCAAATTATCTGATCTGTATGAATGGTTACATTAGTGTAGAATATATCCAATGCCAATGAATCTTTTTAGCTCTGCATTGTTCTTGTAAGTACATGATGTCCTTTATCAGTGTACTTATATTGACAGGTAGTTGTTCATGTACCATCACTCTGCAGCTTATTTTACTTTGCCCTCCATTTTCTACACATCAGATCTATATTTACTCTTACCATAAGGTTGGTACTGAAGAAGTTTAGCTGTGCATTGCTCTTGGTTGTGCCTTCTGCCTGTATCGCTGCACATACATTTATAGCTACTTGGTTATGTAGCATCACTCTTCATCTTATCTTAAATATTCTCCATTTTTTCGTATATTATCACATCTATATTTAATCTTAACAAAATGTAGAATAAAGGCAAGCTTATGAAGAAGATTATGTGCTAAACTTCTTGAATTGCCCCCCCCCCATCAACATGGACAAGGGCTTTATAGAGCCTGTCTTCACCAGTAATGTAAGTTTGTCCTTCTCAAGCCTTCGAACTTTGTTGTGTATATTTGGTTAGGCATGACTGCAACAACTGTTTATTTTTGGTGTTTGCATCAAATTGCATGTTTAAAGTTTATTATGTAGTTCATAAACAAAAGTTTGTCCTTCTCAATTTAAGTTTTCAGTTGTACAACCAAGTTCCTTCTTCATACCATGTAAATTAAACTATTCAGAGCAAGTGATCTTCTTTTGCACTGCAGGTATGCTTCTGTTCTTCATTCGTAATCCAGTGGTGTGGTGAACCTACCCACTACAGCACAATGGCATATTCTGCAATGTCTTAACTATGAACAATGTCATATCATTCTACTATTATTTAAACCGTCTCTTTATTTGCCAATCTGAAATGGGATAAATTGACAGCACACTAACCGTTGATACTTATGAGTTCTTGATCTGTAATCCAGTGGTGTCGTGAAGCTGCCAACTCCTTCACAATGTCATTTCCTGCCATGTCTTGACCTGAACAATACCATATTGTGTTAATGCAATTTTAAACTGTGTCACTTTATGAGTTAGTAAGAAATGTGATGAATTGTCAGCACTAATACTTTTATGTGCGAAACCTGTCATCTGTCTGCTTGTTTATCTTTCAGAGTGAGGAAGATATAAGTGTTGAACAAGCACAGTCTCATCATCTTGCTCAGCTGCTTGCGCTGCAGCTCCCCAGCAGGGCTAACCTTTCCTGAACTCTATTGAAGTGATGTCGGTTTTGTATATTATTTTATCGGCGTGTTTATTTGCACTGGTGGCGATCTTTGATGCCCAGTGTATGTAATCTGTTGTCTGCTTGTGCTTTATTATCATAGTGGCGAACTTTGATGCCCAGTGGATGTAATATGTCGTAATTTATTTATTGTATAGTTTAGGTTTTTTCTTATTCACGATGCTGCAGTTATTTTACTGTATATGTGTCCTGTCTTCGCAGTAAACCGGCCAAACCGTAAAATTCCGATACATAATCGGGTTGTCATGCAATCACGATGTATAATCCGCATCATGGGCCCCGTCAAACTGGCCCACTAGTAGATTTGGGCCTTTAATAGGCCGAGTGACCCCCGTCCCTCTTTTTGCAAGAAAACTCAATGGGCTTTTAGGAGGCTGAGAAGTAGGCTGGGCCTGCAACGTGCCGAATAGCTCACGGGCCAGCGGCAGCCCGAAATGGACCCCGGCCCATGATTGTACGAATCAATTCACGGGCTTTTAACAGGCCAAAGTTGTCTCGGTCCTTGTTTGGCCCAATCAGATATCGGCTGCGAGCAGGCCGGATGCAAACCGGGCCATAGTTAGGCCCAACTATATGACGGGCTTTTAACAGGCCGAAATTAATATAGGGCCAAAATGTTAAATGGGCCCTTAACAGGCCGAAACTAATATCAGGCTGAATTACTAAATGGGCCTTTAGCAAGTGGGCCCAAAAGCATAGCGTCCAGTCAACGGGCCGAATCTGATATGGGCCATAAATGATCCCAAAGCCTCTTAAAGGGCCGGACCTGATCTGGGTCATGATTTGGCCCAGAAAGTGGGAGGCTTTTAATGGGTCGGATCTTATATGGGCCATTATTAGGCCCGGAACATGGCAGGCCATTAATGGACCGGATCAATTATGGGCCGGCATTTGGCCCAAAACATGGCAGCCAGTTAATGGGCCGCCTACTAGGGTCCTCAAAATCTTGTGGGCCTACAACTAGGCCGGCCCATTAATGTCGGCGCAATCTCGTGGGCCTTTAGCAGGGCCGGCCCATTATGATCCGCCAGAATTTTGTGGGCCTGTCCCTGCTCTCGGCTGGCGCCAAACTCACATTGGTCAACTCCACCATCACTTCCATGATGATATATGCTATGTGCACAATAAAACTACATCCAAAGGTGATTGAGCACATCGACAAGCTGCGTAGGTACTGTCTGTGGGCCAAAAACACTGAGCCAGGTGTCAAAAATAATTCTTTGGCCGCATGGGATCTGGTTTGCAGGCCAAAGCACAAAGGTGGTCTGGGGGTGATCGACATCAAAACCCAAAACGTGGCATTGCTCCTAAAACATCTTTATAAATTCTACAACCGCCTAGATGTACCGTGGGTGACATTGATCTGGGACACATATTATGTGAACATGGTACCACATGCTGCTGACCTAATCGGGTCTTTCTGGTGGCGCGATACCATGCAACTCAGCCACATTTTTCGAGGGATCTCAAAAGCTACTATAGGTGATGGGGCCTCTGTGCTATTCTGGAAGGACGTATGGCTTGCACACGACCAGGAATCACCACTCTCCGAGATCTACCCTAGAGCTTTCTCTTTTGCCACAAATGAGGATGAATCCGTCTGCAATGCTTTGCAAGCGACAAACCCTGCCACGCTTTTTCATCTGCCACTCTCCGCGCAAGAGAGAGAGGAAGTAAGGGAGATTCAGAGAGGCTCCTTGCATGTTATTCCTGTGAGGGGTGATGCAGATATTTGGGTTAGTACCAGCAATGCAAAATTCTCAGCCAAAAGCTACTACAACCACTGCTTCAGGGAGGTGAACGCCGATGAGGCCTTCACATGGCTTTGGAGATCCAAGAGCCCCATCAAATTCAAAATGTTTGGCTGGTTGCTGTTGGTTGACCGCCTAAACACGAGAAATATGTTGAAGCGGAGGCACTATGCTGTGGCAAACAACAACTATGCCTGTATGCTCTGCCAGAATCCTCCTGAGGAAATATTGAGCACCTATTTTTCACCTGCCCCTTTAGCCAACGTTGTTGGGACAAGGTTGGTCTGACATGTGCGCATAATGGCAACAGGATTTCCATCTTGCATGAAGGTAAAAATCGCTGGAGGCAACCTTTGTTCATGGATATTTTCTTGATGGCCGCCTGGAGCATATGGAAGGAGAGGAACAATGAGTTCTTCAGGGGGGTGCCACACTCTTTCACTGCATGGCTTGATAGATTCAAACATCTGTTGGGCCTCCTTGCTCATAATTGTAAAGAAGAGCTTCGTCCCTTCTTAAGCACTTTCATACATAACTTGTAGGAGGCACAAGTTGTTTCTTTTTCTTTGTACATATAGGGTGCAGGGGGACCCTGCAAACACCCCATGTAAACATGTAACACCCATCTGTGAGTAATACAAAGTCAGTGGGAGCCTCTCCCACTGTCATTCTTTGTCAAAAAAAAGAATTTTGTGGGCCTTTACCTGGGCCGGCCCATTATGGCACACAAAAATCTTGTGGTCCTTTACCTGGGCCGGCCTATTATGGCCCGCGAAATCTTGTGGGCCTTTAGCTGGGCCAGCCCATTATAGTCCGCAAAATCTCATGGGCCTTTAACTGGGCCGGCCCATTAAGGGCCGCAAAATCTTGTGGGCCTTTAGTTGGGTCGGCCCATTTAAACTTGTTGGGCCGTTCCATGTGTCGACGTATCATAGGCGCCTTCTGTCCAATGAGTGGATGACATTTGTCCCAATGATGAGCCGGCACGTGTTTCCTCCAGCCAATGATGATTTTACATGTGTAAAATCCCCATTGGTCGGGGTTGTTAACGGGTTATCGGATCCAGAACCCGACCCAATAGCTTAACGGCGTTCCGTTACGGTGGATGCAATGTGTCGGTCACCCTTGACGAAAGCACTTCTCTGACACGCGATTTATCGTCATGGAAGTGGACACTTCCGTGATGATAATTTTGGTAATGTCATGGAACACTTCTACGACAGCACAGGTATGACTATCTTGATTCTGTCATAAATTTGTCATGGATGTACATGCATGACAAAAAACACGACCTACTGCGACAAACACGTATCATCACGGAAGTGTATTTTTTTTGTAGTGTATCGATGCTTAAGTCTGTCTGAATCATGTTAGCAATTGCCACATTTTATGAAATCTGGCAAATGGATGTCAAAACTGCATTCCTTAATGGATGTATTAAAGAAGAGTTGTATATGATGCAACCAGAAGGTTTTTGTCAATCCTAAAGGAGCTAACAAAGTGTGCAAGCTCCAGTGATCCATCTATGGACTGGTGCAAGCATCTTGGAGTTGGAATATACGCTTTGATGAGTTAATCAAAGCATATAGTTTTATACAGACTTGCGGTGAAGCCTGTATTTACAGGAAAGTGAGTGGGAGCACTGTAGCCTTTCTGATAAGTATATGTGAATGACATATTGTTGATTAGAAATAATGTAGAATTTTCTGGAAAGCATAAAGGAGTGTTCGAAAGGAGTTTTTCAAAGAAAGACCTCGGTAAAGTTGCTTACACATTGAGCATCAAGATCTATAGAGATAGATCAAGACGCTTGATAAGATTTTTCAATGAGTACATACCTTGATAAGATTTTGAAGTAGTTCAAAATGGAACAGTCAAAGAAGGAGTTCTTGCCTGTGTTGCAAGGTGTGAAATTGAGTAAGACTCAAAACCCGACCATGGCAGAAAATAGAAAGATAATGAAAAATCATTCCCTATGCCTCAGTCATAGGTTCTATAAAGTATGTTGTGCTATGTACCAGACTATTGTGTTCCTTGCCATGAGTTTGGCAAGGGGGTACAATAGTGATCTAAGAGTAGATCACTTGACAGCAGTCAAAATTATCCTTAGTGAAGACTAAGGAAATGTTTCTCGATTATGGAGGTGATAAAAGAGCTCGTCATAAAGAGTTACATCGATGCAAGCTTTTACACTAATCCAGATGACTCTAAGTCTCAATCTGGATACATATTGAAAGTGGGAGAAATTAGCTAGAGTAGCTCCATGCAGAGCATTGTAGACATAGAATATTTGCAAAATACATACGGCTCTGAATGTGACAGACCCGTTGACTAAACTTCTCTCATGAGCAAAACATGACCACACCTTAGTACTCTTTGGGTGTTAAATCACATAGCGATGTGAACTAGATTACTGACTCTAGTAAACCCTTTGGATGTTGGTCACATGACGATGTGAACTATGGGTGTTAATCACATGGTGATGTGAACTATTGGTGTTAAATCACATGGCGATGGAACTAGATTATTGACTCTAGTGCAAGTGGGAGACTGAAGGAAATATGCCCTAGAGGCAATAATAACGTTGTTATTTATATTTCCTTATATCATGATAAATGTTTATTATTCATGCTAGAATTGTATTAACCGGAAACTTAGTACATGTGTGAATGCATAGACAAATAGAGTGTCACTAGTATGCCTCTACTTGACTAGCTCGTTGAATCAAAGATGGTTAAGTTTCCTAGCCATAGACATGAGTTGTCATTTGATTAACGGGATCACATCATTAGAGAATGATGTGATTGACTTGACCCATTCTGTTAGCTTAGCACTTGATCATTTAGTATGTTGCTATTGCTTTCTTCATGACTTATACATGTTCCTCAGACTATGAGTTATGCAACTCCCGAATACCGGAGGAACACTTTGTGTGCTACCAAACATCACAACATAACTGGGTGATTATAAAGGTGCTCTATAGGTGTCTCCGATGGTGTTTGTTGAGTTGGCATAGATCAAGATTAGGATTTGTCACTCCGAATGTTGGAGAGGTATCTCTGGGCCCTCTCGGTAATGCACATCACTATAAACCTTGCAAGCAATGTGACTAATAAGTTAGTTGCGGGATGATGCATTACGGAACGAGTAAAGAGACTTGCCGGTAACGAGATTGAACTAGGTATTGAGATACCGGCGATCGAATCTCAGGAAAGTAACATACCGATGACAAAGGGAACAACGTATGTTGTTATGCGGTTTGACCGATAAAGATCTTCGTAGAATATGTAGGAACCAATATGAGCATCCAAGTTCCGCTATTGGTTATTGACCGGAGATGAGTCTCGGTCATGTCTACATAGTTCTCGAACCCGTAGGGTCCGCACACTTAACGTTCTGTGACAATTTGTATTATGAATTATGTGATTTGATGACCGAAGTTTGTTCGGAGTCCCGGATGAGATCGGGGACATGAAGAGGAGTCTCAAAATGATCGAGATGTAAAGATCGATATATTGGAAGGCTATATTCGGACATCAGAAAGGTTCCGAGTGACTCGGGTATTTTTCAAAGTACCGGAGACTTACGGGAATTCGTTTTGGGCCTTAATGGGCCATACGGGAAAGGAGAGAAAGGCCTCAAGGGTAGCCGCGCCCCTTCCCCATGGACTAGTCCGAATTGGACTAGGGAAGGGGGTCGGCCCCTTCCTTCCTTCTCCTTCTCCCTTCCCCTTTTCCTATTCCATGTGGGAGGTGGAATCCTACTAGGACTAGGGAGTCCTAGTAGGACTCCACACTTTGGGCGTGCCCTATGAGGGCCGGCCTCCTCCTCCCTCCATCCTTTACATACGTGGCCAGGGGCACCCCATAGACACACAAGTTGATCATTGATCTCTTAGCCGTGTGCGGTGCCCCCCTCCACCATAATCCACCTCGGTCATATCATTGCGGTGCTTAGGCGAAGCCCTGCGTCAGTAGCATCATCATCACTGTCATCACGCCGTCGTGCTAACGAAACTCTCCCTCGACACTTTGCTGGATCGGAGTTCGTGGGACGTCACCGAGCTGAACATGTGCAGATTGCGGAGGTGTCGTACGTTCGGTACTAGGATCGGTCGATCGTGAAGACGTACGACTACATCAACCGTGTTGTCATAACGCTTCCGTTTTTGGTCTATGAGGGTACGTGGACAACACTCTCCCCTCTCGTTGCTATGCATCACCATGATCTTGCATGTACGTAGGAATTTTTTTGAAATTACTATGTTCTCCAACATCCTAGGGAGAGTGTTGTACCCCAGCATAAGCTGGTGGTTGCTGACTTCCGCTTTCAGATTCATGTCCAGCGGGATAAGCGTGCCAAGGTCGCTAGAACGAAGTGGTGGAAGCTCAAGGGGGAGGTAGCTCAGGTGTTCAAGGAGAGGGTAATTAAGGAGGGCCCTTGGGAGGAAGGAGGGGATGCGGACAATGTGTGGATGAAGATGGCGACTTGCATTCGTAAGGTGGCCTCGGAGGAGTTTGGAGTGTCCAGGGGAAGGAGAAGCGAAGATAAGGATACCTGGTGGTGGAATGATGATGTCCAGAAGGCGATTAAAGAGAAGAAAGATTGCTTCAGACGCCTATACCTAGATAGGAGTGCAGACAACATAGAGAAGTACAAGATGGCGAAGAAGGCCGCAAAGCGAGCTGTTGGTGAAGCAAGGGGTCGGGCATATGAGGACCTCTACCAACGGTTAGGCACGAAGGAAGGTGAAAGGGACATCTATAAGATGGCTAAGATCCGGGAGAGGAAGATGAGGGATATTGGCCAAGTCAAATGCATCAAGGATGGAGCAGGCCAACTCTTGGTGAAGGACAAAGAGATTAAGCATAGATGGCGGGAGTACTTCGACAAGCTGTTCAATGGGGAGAATGAGAGTTCTACCATTAAACTGGACGACTCCTTTGATGAGACCAGCATGTGTTTTGTGCGGTGCATCCAGGAGTCTGAGGTGGAGGAGGCTTTAAAAAGGATGAAAGGAGGCAAGGCGATGGGCCCTGATTGTATCCCCATTGAGGTGTGGAAAGGTCTCGGGGACATAGCGATAGTATGGCTAACCAAGCTTTTCAACCTCATTTTTCGGGCAAACAAGATGCCAGAAGAATGGAGACGGAGTATATTAGTACCAATCTTCAAGAACAAGGGGGATGTTCAGAGTTGTACTAATTACCGTGGAATTAAGCTGATGAGCCATACAATGAAGCTATGGGAGAGAGTCATTGAGCACCACTTAAGAAGAATGACAAGCATGACCAAAAATCAGTTTGGTTTCATGCCTGGGAGGTCGACCATGGAAGCCATTTTCTTGGTACGACAACTTATGGAGAGATATAGGGAGCAAAAGAAGGACTTGCATATGGTGTTCATTGACTTGGAGAAGGCCTATGATAAGATACCGCGGAATGTCATGTGGTGGGCCTTGGAGAAACACAAAGTCCCAGCAAAGTACATTACCCTCATCAAGGACATGTACAATAATGTTGTGACAAGTGTTTGAACAAGTGATGTCGACACTGATGACTTCCCGATTAAGATAGGACTGCATCAGGGGTCAGCTTTGAGCCCTTATCTTTTTGCATTGGTGATGGATGAGGTCACAAGGGGTATACAAGGAGATATCCCATGGTATATGCTCTTTGCGGATGATGTGGTGCTAGTTGACGATAGTCGGACGGGGGTAAATAGGAAGTTAGAGTTATGGAGACAAACCTTGGAATCGAAAGGGTTTAGGCTTAGTAGAACTAAAACCGAGTACATGATGTGCGGTTTCAGTACTACTAGGTGTGAGGAGGAGGAGGTTAGCCTTGATGGCTAGGTGGTACCTCGGAAGGACACCTTTCGGTATTTGGGGTCAATGTTGCAGGAGGATGGGGGTATTGATGAAGATGTGAACCATCGAATCAAAGCCAGATGGATGAAGTGGCGCGAAGCTTATGGCATTCTCTGTGACAAGAGAGTGCCACAAAAGCTAAAAGGCAAGTTCTACAGGACGGTGGTTCGACCCGCAATGTTGTATGGCACGGAGTGTTGGCCGACTAAAAGGCGACATGTTCAACAGTTAGGTGTAGCGGAGATGCGTATGTTGAGATGGATGTGTGGCCACACGAGGAAGGATCGAGTCCGGAATGATGATATACGAGATAGAGTTGGGGTAGCACCAATTGAGGAGAAGCTTGTCCAACATCGTTTGAGATGGTTTGGGCATATTCAGCGCAGGCCTCCAGAAGCTCCAGTGCATAGCGGACGGCTAAAGCATGCGGAGAATGTCAAGAGAGGGCGGGGTCGACCGAATTTGACATGGGAGGAGTCCGTTAAGAGAGACCTGAAGGATTGGAGTATCGACAAAGAGCTAGCTATGGACAGGGGTGCGTGGAAGCTTGCTATCCATGTGCCAGAGCCATGAGTTGGTTGCGAGATCTTATGGGTTTCACCTCTAGCCTACCCCAACTTGTTTGGGACTAAAGGCTTTGTTGTTGTTGTTGTTGTTGTTGTTGTTGTTGTACGTTCTCCAACATGAATTGCATGAATGGTACATGAACATTACCAAGACTACCAATCAAGAGTCCCTCATGGTGAAAGTCAAGGCAGATCATTACCACCATGAGAATGCTCTGTATGTTGAGTTTACAGAACTATTTCAGTTATTCAATCAAGACGCACTCGACAAATCTATCGTCAGTTGCTATTGTCTATAAGTGATTTCTTTCTGTAATTTAAGTCTCAAGTTAGCTGTAGTGCTCGTTGATCATTACCTGTAATTATCCTCACTATATTATTTTATATGATATTATGCAGAATGAAGATCTATGAAATGAAAAAGGCTGGACGCTATGGCATTGGGTTCATTGACCCAAATACTGTTAATCAAGAGACATGGTTAGAGCCATTCTATTGAGAAGATACAGAGAATAGCCTCCTAGAGTTCTTGAAGCGCCTAAATACCAATCGAGATACACTACTTCCTTACCACTTCGGGTGAGTCATACTGTCTTGTACTATAAATTCTATTTTTGCTTACTAGCTAGATGTTAAATAATAAGTGTATAGGGTTTAGGGTAGTTGATGAGTGTTATTCACATGTCTGCTTAATTTTTATACATACAAACGTGTGCGCATGCAGTTTCCACTGGATCTTGTTAATCATTCGAGTTGAAGATGTTGAAGTTGAAGTTCTAGACTCGCTACTTAAACCACCCGAGCAGTACGAAATCATGAAGGGGATAGTCGACAGGTAATTTCAATCATTATCGAACTATATGTCGGCCTTTTTAGTTCATCATTTCCTGATATCAACTAATTAATAACTACTTTATTCATTTTCTTTGCCGGCGGGCAGGGCTTGGCAAAAGTTCAGGAAAGAGGTTCAAGGTCCATGGAAAGAAAAGTTGTATTGGTATCGACCCAATGTATAATTAATTAAGTAGTACTAGCTAGCTACCATCTCTTTAATTCTAGTTTCAATATACCATTAGTTATCATGCTTAATTAATTATTATCAGATTGAATTCTATTCTCGTAAAGTGCATGAAGCAGTTGCCTGTGAATGATTTATGTGCATACTATGTTTGCGAGAACATTCGCATGATGTCGTCCGAAAGGAGCAGAGATGATAGACAGCAATGGGTACGTTGCCAGAGCACTATTCACAATTTTTACATCATTACCAATATCTAATATATATACACACAACTAAAATATGCATATTTGATCTCCTTTAAAGTTCAACGACTTGCGGGAGAAGCTCCTACCAGCGGATCGCATACGAGCAATTCAAGAAGAAATAGCGTGATTTTTGCTCAACCAGGTCATAGATCCCAAAGGAGAATTCCATTACCCGCTACCGGAACATCACTGAGGAAATACGATAAACAAAACAAACCTGAGATGGAAGAACTTACTCTACAGGAGATGAGGTAGAGGAGGACCTTGAGCGGGGATGTCACTGGAGCCGAGTTTGGGCGTCGGCCCACCGGAGGACACCTGGCGATGGGCTTCGACGGCAGCGGCTCCGGAGCTCAGCGATGCATGGTAGATTGGCAGCATGGAGCCAGGGACGAACGATGTGTTAGAAGCGGAGTGGAGGAGCGCATTAGGGAAGTTTTGGATGCGGCACACGCACCCTGAGAATCAGCGGTGGCGGCGCCCCGCATCCTCGTCGGATTGGGTGGCTCCTGCATCGTCGGAAGCGGCAATCGATGCGGCACCAGCGATGGCTCATGCATCCTCGGAACACGCGGCGTACCCTGGCGGTGTGGTGGTTGTACTCCCACGGCGTCCCCTGATGGTGCGGTGGCGGCACTCGTGCAGCCCAACCAGGTACGGGAACGAAGGAGGGACGCGTGGAGGCTAGCCCTCGAAGCGGCGAGGGACAAGTGGTGTGCGGGCGACGTGTAGCGGGCGGCCATGGAGAAGGCGAGAGGCATAGGAGAGGAGGCTGAGTCGAGGCCGTTGGGGATAATTTTCTCCGGAGGGAGTGGGATCGGGAGCGAGAAGGTTGGGGTGAGAGACGTGCGAACATGTGCGCGCGGGCCGCGTTTTTTTTTTGACGTCGCATATGACAGCGTGGGTAATTAAGCATGGTTGGTGTTAAAACATCGAAGCAACGTGGAGCGTAGGATTGGATGATCTGAACGGTGGAGATGTTCTTGATCTCCGCCTCTTGTACTTTTATATGGTTAGTAGATTTATATTTATGAAAAGGAGAATATTTTATTTGCATATTTCCAAATTCTCATCACACGTATAATTTTTTTAATGCCGTGTAAGAAAATGTGCATGCCTCTTTTAAATAATATTGGTAACGTTCAAAAATGTTCACACATTTCAAGATATTTATTGACATATACAATATGCAGGCACCATTTTCCAAGTTTTTAGCACGTGAATATAATGTTTTGTACCCTCACAAGAAAGAATATAATGAGATATTCATGTGCTAAAAAGTACAAAAATATGGGAAATAGTGAGGTTACAAAACATTATATTCATGTGCTAAAAAGTTAGAAAATATGTCAATAACATATTTCTAAAATGAGCAAACATTTTTTTGAATGTCACCAATATTATTTAAAATAGGCACGAACATTCTCTTACACTGCGTTAAAAACTTAAATGTATGACGAGCATTTTGAAATATGTAAATAAAGTATTTTGCATTTCAGAAATACAAATAAAGTATAACTAAAAAAATAGGATGTCCACTCTAGTGTCAAGGGCGAGCGGTTGTGGTAATCCCTATTCAACGTATAGGTATCGCAAATGATATATCTTGCTTATAGCGAGTGTTCCTTCAGCCTCCCCTCGACATATTCACTCCCGATATAGTACAGGGTTTTTGTCTGTTTTTTCGAATGATTTTACTCCCTCTGTTCCGTAATGTAGTTCACATTGATTTATTTTTTTTGAAAGTCAAGCATCACAAGCTGTGACAAAATGTATGGAGAAAAATATTTACATCTATAATGGCAAACTTATATTATTAGATTCATTATAAGGTGAACTTTCATACTTTATATATTTGGTAGTGTAGATATAAATAGTTATCTATAAAAACTTAGTCAAAGTTTTAAAAGTTTGACTTTTCAAAAACCTCATACGCACTACATTATGAAATGGAGGGAGTAACATTTTTCAAATACAAGTTAAATCTTTTTTAATACAGCGCCAGCATATTTTCTATAAACATTTAACTTTTTTCAAATTCTTGATTAAAAACTTGAATAGTTTTCAATATTTTTTGAATACTTGTTCAAGTTTTATTAATTTTTTGATAAAAAAATTAAATACATGATCAACTTTTTCCACACACATTGTATATTTTTTGTATAAATTTTTTGTATTCATGAGAAACATTTTTCTTTATACACAAATAAATTTTCAAGTGCTTGGTTAACTTTTTTTCAAATGTATTCATGGAATTATTTTAGTAATATATTTATTTAGAATATTTGAAAGTATAAGTTACTTTAAAATATGAAATACAAAAATAAAAATGTGAAAAACACAAAAAAGAGGCCCTGGCCTCCCGCGCGCCTGGGCGGCGCAATTAGGGAGGCGCATTACGCAAGAGCAGGCTAGGTCTTGCTATAACCTAGACATACCACCATGAGAATATCATTAGCAATCAGCTGGATCTATCTAGTCTTGAGTAGGGTCTGGCGGCCCAAAGCCCCATCTGCACACAACTACGTAACATATTAAAACATTATTGTCTTTCTTTTGAGGGTATAAAACATTATATTCATGTGCTAAAAAAAGGGAAATATGTGAAATAGTGCCTACACATTACATATTTCAATAACATATTTTTGAAACACGTGAATATTTTCTGAATACCTCCTTTTTTTCTGAAAGGCACGACATTTTCTTACACTGTATTAAAAAAACTAAATGTATTCCCTGCAAAAAAAACGTATGATGAGCATTTTGAAATATGCACCATTTCAGAAATATAAATGAGGTATAATAAAACAAAAAGTAGAACGTCCACTCACGAGCCAAAGCTCCTCCCGTGTTCGCCTGGCCATTTATTAAGTGCCAAGGGCGAGCGGATGTGGTAATCCTGATTCGACGCATCGCGAATGTTGTATCTCGCTTATAGCGAGTGTTCCTTCAGTCTCGCCTCCTGCATATTCACCCCCTGTTTCGTCTATTGTTTATGTTCGCTGTTTTGAATCGAGAAGATCGCTCGTGGTGGCTGATGTGGAGATTTCTTCCGGGTTTTTTATTCGTTTTCTTGTAGCTTTTCTTTCAGTTTCTCTATTTTTTAAAAGATTTTCTTCAATATATTTTTTCTTTTTCACCTATTTTATTTGTTTATTTTATGGTTTTCACAGGTTTTTCTTTTCTTTCTTTTCTTTCTTCGCATTTCTTTATTTCTTAGGCGTTAGATGGAAGGTGAAATTGCCAGCAACTCAACGAAGCTGAAGTAGGATGCATCCCCTGAGTGGTTAGAACAAATGTTGTTATTTGCCACTTACAATGCGGTGCTTCACAAAATTGCGACTGCCAAATTTGCGAGCAAGGTGGCAAGTGGCGCGGCACTCAAAGAGGTTGTAAGTTTTGCTTCTTGTTACTGTATGGTCATTTTATTGATTTGCTCAATGTCTCAATTTGTTGATCGCCTCATTGTCTAGCCCACGCATGCGTGTGTTTTGTTTCAAACGATGGTGGGCAAGCCCTTCACATTAATGCATTGTTGGATGGAACTCACTGAGCATAACAGCGGGATCTACATGTGCCTATGAAG
Organism: Triticum aestivum; assembly: GCF_018294505.1. Taxonomy (NCBI): domain Eukaryota; kingdom Viridiplantae; phylum Streptophyta; class Magnoliopsida; order Poales; family Poaceae; genus Triticum; species Triticum aestivum. Next base: position 544,242,140 of record NC_057795.1, read on the forward strand.
ATCAAACTTGAAGATATAAAGCTTGAGATGAAGACCACTTTCGTCGAGTGAAAAAATTGCTTTTGGGACCGATGAAATTTAAAAGCTTGTTGAACATCCGGTGCTTTTGTATTTAAATTTATGATTAAATTGTTATTCATATAGATACATTTGTCAAAGTGATGAGGCTGAATCAGAGGCGAACATTTGGTTTAATTTTATTCGGTATTTTTCGAGAAAAAAGGGTGGACATTTAGTTTGGCAATCCATGTTCGAGTTGCCCTTAACGAGGTACTACCTCCGTCTGGGTTTATTTGACTCTAATATATATTAGGGTGAGACCCTCTCATGTTTTGGGTCAAACAAGACTAACAAAATATAATTATATGACACTCCCTCTGTGTCAAAATATACGACGTTTTTTTGAGTCTTGCATTTTGAGATGAAGGGAGTACGAAAAGTATATTGTTGGATTCATATTTAAAAGAGGTTTCCCATAACATAATTTCTATGACATGTAGTTTACATTTTGTTAGCTTAATTTATGACCAAATTTAGTTCAAAATAAGAGTGCACCTAATAAACCTACACAGATAACTGTAAATGTTGTAGTGAGGGTATCTTCAACGGCAACCGCAAAAAACCTCTCACATCCATCCGCGGATAGGGGGGCCAATCCGTGGACACGGATGCGGAAGGACACCATCCACCCTAGCCTCATGCATCCGGCCTTCCGTTTTTTCCTAGTCCGCACAATCAAGTAGCCGCATGCAAAGGGCACAAAAGTTCAAATAGCCACATGCAACACTAGTTCAAATTTAAAAAGTTCAAATATTTACATCCCAACATTGTTGTCCCCTTTCACGACCCACTAATACTCAATCAGATCTTCGTTGAGCTGCTCGTGAGTTGGTCGATGCCGAATTCGTTGGTGCATTTGAATAAGTTCCTCAAATGTGGACGGATTCTGATTAGGAAGTTGGATAGGATCACCCATGTTCTCAAATTCTAGAGCTGCGGCAACATTGTCACCCTCGTCCTCGATGATCATGTTGTGCGTGATCACACAACATGTCATCACCGCCCACAAGGTCTCTGGATCCCATTATTTTGCAGGTCCACAAACAACTGCAAAACGGGCCTGAAGAACTCCAAATACCCTCTCGACATCATTTCTAGCTGCTTCTTGTCTTTGGGCAAAGTAAGTCTTTTTTGGCCAACTGGTTTGAGATGGTGCTGACAAAGGTAGCCCATGGAGGATAGATACTGTCAACAAGATAGTAGCCCATATTGTACTCATGTCCATTGACAGTATAGTGGCAAGGAGGAGCTTTTCCTTCGGTCAACCTCACAAATAACGAGGATCATTGCAACACATTGATGTCATTGTGAGACCCGGGCATGCCAAAGAAAGCTGCCAAATCCAAAAATCCTGTGATGCAACTGTTTCAAGAATCATGGTGGACTTCTTAACATGACCCTGATGTTGCCTTTGTAAAGCCTTCGGACAATTCTTTCATTTCCTATGCATGTAGTCAAGATATCCAAGCAAAAATGACCACCTTCTTGCTTCTGAGATTGCCAGGAGCCTCTCGGTGTCTGTCGCGGTTGGTTCTCTCAGGTACTGAGGTCCGAACACCTCGATCACAGCAGTTGCAAACCTGATCATGGCATCTCTGCATGTGCTCTCAGACATCCGTCGGTACTCGTCCCACGAATTAGCGGTCGTGCCATATGCAAGCATCCGGAGTGCGTCGTGCACTTATGGTAACCAAAGAAGCCAATCGTTCCGATGACGTCCTTCTTTAGGATGAAATAGTCATCATAGTACCGGACGCCATGGTACAAACGATCGAAGACAGTCTTGCGCATCCGAAAACGTGGTTAAAATGGTCAGCGAATAGTGCATCAGGGACAAAGTAGTCGGCCATCAGTGCCAAATGCCCGCACGCGCCCTGTTGCGATTGAGTACTCGATGACCCTTGATCGAGCCTTTGAAATTGAGAACATGCTCCTCCGCATGCTCTGTGTCTTCAAGGAGCGCCTGCATCATCGTCATCTCATCGGACCTCCTCGTCCAACGAGCCACCGGAGGACTCAACATACCGCTCATATATGTACTCCAAATCGCAATCCATTGCTACAAACAAGAAGGGACAACTGTTTTCAGCTCCGGCAATTCGCCGAACGGTTGCCGGGCATGGTAGAGGATGGTATCTGACGGGGCAGTCGGAGGACAGGGGGTTGAACGGAGACGGAGGAGAAGTGGCGGGGAGCCCTGCTGGATCGCCGGAGGTGACGGAGACGTAGATTTCCAATGGGGGTGTGGCATGGTGGCCGGGTGGTGGAGCGGCGGCAACGACAAGACAGAAAGAAGGAAAGAAACTGAGGAGGATGGAGTCGCGTGGTCCGGGAAGGGTTTTGGGTGGGCCTGGGGTATCAGATTTGTAGGTTCCGCGTGTCCGGACTCCTGCAAACCTCCCCACTTTTATCTCCGTTTTACGGAAGAAATCACGTCCGGATCGCCCCGCGGACCGATGCAGGATCACGTTGGATGGCGTTTGCAATCCGGACAGCGCGGTCTAGACGGTTACGGGAGGTTTACGCGTCCGCCTTGGATATGCCTGAGTGGAGTGTCGGTCCTCGCTGCATCCGCTATGTACACTCGTCCTCGTCGTACCCGTGGAAGTCCGCCCTTTTTTTTAAAAAAATTGAAAGCTAAGTCCGGCCTTTGTAGAGAAGCCCACACCACCCACAGTCGGTTTCGGCTCCACAAAATTTGTAAACACAAGTCCACAGACAGTCGGCTTCGGGCCAGAGATTGTTTTTTTTTTCTCTAAATAAAGAGCGAGGGTTCTCGCTCGATCCTTCTCCAGCGCCGCCGCCGCTGAAGCACTTCCGTCGCCGCCGGACCAAATCAAAGCTTCGCATCGTCCCCTCCACCGGACTGCGCGTGCAGCGAAGATCTTGATCCCCCTTCTCGGTAGGGAACCCCTAGCTCCCCTCCCCCCCTCCCCAGCTCGATTTCTTGTACATCTGCTTCCTCCCCCTCCTGGAAGAAAAGGCAAACATTTATTCTTCAGAATCGATCCCAGCTGACCCCGCCCTATCCAATTGACACGCAGGGGTTTGTATTTTCGGTGGTAGCAAGCGATTTTGGGGACAAAGATGGCAAGCAACAAGAGGAGGAAGGTTGTGGCCGCGTCGCTTATGCCGCCGTTAGCCGAGTCGCTGCTGCTGCCGCCGGATGAGCTGATGACGGAGGTGTTCCTGCGGCTGCCCGTGAAATCCATCCTCCGCCTCCGGGCCGTCTGCCGCTCCTGGGCCGCGCTGCTCTCCTCCGACGAGTTCTGCAGCCTCCACAGGGCCAAGGTCGAGGCCGAGCCAGCAGCGCCACCAAAGCTGCTATTCATCTCGCCGGCTGCGAGCTTCGACTCCACGGGGATTTACTCGTGCTCGCCATCAGGTGATGGCCTACTGTTCAGTCTCCGCGACGTGCGTGGTGACCATGTGGACATGACGCCTGCGCCGTGCCGCGGCCTCACCCTCTTGCATGACGCCGTGGAGCCAGCCTACTATGTTTTCAATGCCACCACACGGGCCATCACCCGGCTGCCGCCTTGCCAAGACTCCTTCATGGCCACTGCTGGTCTCGGATTCGATTCCAGGAGGAGTGAGTACAAGGTAGTGAGGTTGTTTTTCGAAAAACACTTCGGGGTTGATAATATCAAGTGCGAGGTGTATGTCCTTGGTGGCGAGCATGGGGATCGCTGGATGCCTGCTGCTGGTGGTGTGCCCTTTAGGTTCCGCAAGTTTGCCGCTGCTGCGATAATGGCAACACAGAGTGAAGCTAAGCTGATGCCAGTGTTTGCAGACGGATTTCTGCATTGGGTTATAGACTAGTCTCTTTTCCTCACAAAGCCAAGAGCTGCCGTCTTATCGTTCTCTGTCGCAGATGAGATCTTTAGATGGTTCAGGTCACCGCCGGTTGAGGAGGCATCAGGAGGGCAGTTGGTGGAGATTGCTGGGCACATGTGTATGATCCGGCCACCAATCTTCGAGGTTCCAGGAGTACACCTGGTGGAACTTGATGACCACTTGTGTATGGTCCGGGACCTTCGTCCTGATACTAGTATTATGGAGATTTGGGAAATGAAGGACTGTAACTCTGGTGATTGGATGTTGGCACATCGCATTGATATGTTACAACATGTTCAAAGAGGTTTGACAGAGCCGCAAATTATTAGAGTCATTGGTTCTGTTGGCAATTGTGGATCAAGGAACAAGGTAATCTTGGCTACATCCAAACGCAAGGTGATTACCTATGACCCAGTATCTGGAACTCTGGAAACCATTCTTGCAATCAGAGGAACTCATTCATCTTACGAAACTGAGCAATCTGCTCCTAGAGTCAGTTTATTTAAAGAGAATCTTGCTCCGGTGCACAGAACAAATGAAGAGATAGCCTTGTGTTCTCCCCTGGCCAAGGCAACTAAGGAGATCCTACTCCGACTCCCGGGTAATTTTGCCTTGCAATTCAAGCTGGTCAGCAAGCAGTGGCTTACATTGATCGAGAGTCGAAGCTTCATGCGCTCTTACTATGAGCATAACAACATAGACAGGAGGCCCAAGATCATGCTTGTGGGCAAGGGTGCTAGAGGTCTGGGTTTCAGTTTTGCTCCCATGGGTAAATTGCTTCGAGAGGCTCCTAGTCAAGGAACATGGCTTGACACAAAGGTGGTTTGCTCCAAGCCTTGTCATGGCATGAACCTGTTAAGTACTGAGAGTGAGGACTATCTCTACAACCCTTGCACAGGTTACTGCAGTAGCTACCACACTCGAGGGAGGCTCGCCTATGTGCCCAACCATATACTCTCGATGATGCATGACAGTGTCAGTACACCAGAAGATCATGCTTTTCGTGTTGGCAACAGGAATGTTGGCCTGGGGTTCAATCTTCTTACACAGGAGCATGTCATTGTTCAAATCTTATATCACTTGAAGGACTTTGAATCTCGTCAATATTTATTGACATTCTCAGTAATTGCCCCTGGTTCGGTGCAAGACCACTTTGAGCCGCCTCTTCCTTTAAATGACATGCCACCAACCTATCTGTCAGGAGTACTATATTGGATGAGTGAACCAAGGTTAGGCCAGAGTTATGAGAGGGCCATTGTGTCGTATAACATTGCGACTAGGACGTTTGGTGTCATCAACTGCCCCTCAAGCATCGCAATGTGGAACAGCACAAGTCCATCCCAAGCATTTGTGGTAGAGCTTGAGGGGATATTATGCGCTGTTCATGCAGATCCAGTTGCAGAAGAGTTAGATATTTGGAAGCTGGAACATGGTCGATGGGATAGAGCATGTAAAATATATTTAGAAGATTGCTCAGGCTATTCCCTTGGAGCAAATGTTGTGGTTCCCCTGGCCGTTGACCCCAAGGTTGGGAGAATCATGCTGAACACAGGGCGGAAATTGGGTCTTTATGATCCAACAAAGCAATCGGTTGAGAACTTGTATGATCTTGATGAGGTCTTGCATGTCACAAGTTCAGAGCAGGCTCCACGCGTTGGAGTGTATGAAGATGTCCAAATGACCAAATGCGGACATCATGTCGAGAAGTTCTTCTCGCCGAAGTCACCTTTGGAGCAGCCCACGTTTTTCGGTGAGCCTTCACCTAAGTTATCTGGGAAGCAATTTACGTGCTCCAATGGCGTTGAACCTTTGGAGGGGAGAACTCCTCTAGACAGTAAAGTTATGCCTTTGGTCCCAATGTTATATGAAGAGAGCTTGGCAAGCTTTCCCCGTGTTTGCAAAACGAGGTGGTTAAGCTGATGTGTTACCAAAAGTTAAAGTCCAGCAGTTTGGTAGCACCGTGTGTTTTCCGACATGTGTCGGTTACTCAACATAGGTGGTGGAAACTGCAATTGTACTCCTATTATATAGTTTTGTTTTAATATTTCTTGTTGAGTTATTTATCACCAACAATCTCTTTTATAATTGTCTGTTGGGAAAGCATATGTACTGATGTTTTTGTAATGTTACTTACTCTTTGGGTTCAAGATTTACTTTTGCTATGCAAGTGTATTATCGTTTTCCTTGTTAGACCTGGTTGCCGATGCCAGGACATGTGTATGCTTGAGTTGAGCTCTGGGATGTGTAGCCAATTCCATTCTTCTAACTGCATTTCTGATGCTATGGTGGCGTGGCTGATTATGTCAGGAGTAGAATTGTAGAAATATATACATCTGCTGGGGAGTGTCAAATGTACTGTACCATAAGTACTCCCACTAAATTTTGTACAAACTTGAGCCACTTATTTTGGGAGCGGAGGGAGAAGAATTTATGGCAAGTCCTTGATGAGAAATTGATTAGGAGGGAACAACTGGAGGTGTAGTTGCGTGGGTCAGATCATACAGATAGATCGACTATTTTCAAGCACTGTATGTTCGTCAGTTGCAAAATTTGCAAGGCTTTTGTTCCCTCGCTGGGACGGGCCAGCATCTTTCTATCTAAGTTTTTTAGGTCAACTCAGTCAAAGAATGACCAGATTCATCAAGCACAAAAAAGGTTCAGTCAATTGTGTGTATTGCCAATGCTAACATTACTACTCACAGTGCTTCATTCCTATCCTGGGAGGCTGGGACAAAAACATATAGAGAATACTACCGTGTAACTAAATATAACTCAAATTATGATGATCAGATAGCTCATAACCAAGAAGCTTAATGACTTGAATCATCTATGTGCCGTGAAGCAAAATTCATGTACAGATTCACTAGCTAAAGTTGCTCCAGTCAGAGAGCAACTGCCATGTTTTACTTGTTGTGACAATCTGTAACATGCAGTGCTTCCAATACAAATAGAAAATAGAATGGTCTGGTGACTTTGCTTTCATAAAGAAAAAGAAAAATCAAGCAATCAACTGCTGGAGATAATTAGAGTCTACTAATTAACCACAACAAGGTCTGCTCCCTGTCATAGAGTGAACCAAATATTCATGATACAGAGTGAATCTAAAGGAAATACAATGCTGGTGAATCAAGTACCACGACAACAATGCGAGGGAAATTAAAGGAGCAAATACAATGTTACCATGACAACAATTATGAGGACCGCCAAATCCGAATGTGATCAGAAAGCAGTTCAAGTACATAAACTGTGAGGATCTCTAATGGGACACCAAACTCAATCTGGGGGATATATATAAGCTAACGGGACAACAGTTGTTGTAGTCTTAAACGTGGAAATTCTTCCATCTCCGTTTAGCTCGTATCGATCCTTCTCGACAATAAATCTTACAGCACCCGCGGAAAAGAGGTGACGCCAAGACACGTAGAAATATGAGAGAACATTGTCAACGCGCTCCGCTCTGAAGAAGATCATTGGTAGTGGACGTACCATGTAATGCTGATGAATCAAGTACTGGCTGATCGGAAGGTCTGGTAGCTGCAGTGGTGGAAGCCGCGGCTGATGGCAGCCGCAAATGCACCGATCGCAGTAAATCTCGGTGCAGCATGCGGCGAGCCCATCACGCCCCAAGGCTCTGTGCCCGGTACCAGTGGTCCAAGTGCTGCTCGTCTTGGCCGGGGAGCGCCTCGGCCGCGCGCTGCTGCTCCGGGAGCAACGACGACGCCGCGTCCTTGCGCTGGCACACCGGGAGGCAGGTGAGCGATGGCGCCTGGACCGCGCAGCAGTGGAGGCCCAAGAGCAACAGCGTGTGTCCCGCCTTGCTCCCGCTCTGGAGTTCCAGCCCCGCCGTGCTCCTTGCCTGGTGATCCAGCCCCGCCGTGCTCCTGGCCTGGAGATCCAGCCTCGCCGCGCACCTTGACGCAGCCGCCGTGATCGATGGCGCCTCTGCCGCGGGGCTCCTGACCTGGAACGCCATGACCACGGCGGCCTCCCAGCAGGGAGTCATGACACAGCGGCGCACCACTCACTCCAGAATCGGCATGGCGAAGAGTGCGCACGGAGCCATGACGCATCTCCGCTGCGAGCGGAAGCGTCAGGGCATGGATCGCCTCCGCGGGCGGCACCACGCACTGTGCGGCTGGATGCGGCAGTCGCGGGCCGACGAGTGCGTCGGGGCGAGCCGTGAGCCGGGCCTTGCCTGCGGCCGGAGTCGCGCCCCGGGGCGGCGCGGTGACCGCCACGGCCCTTGCACCGTTGCGGCCGGTGGTCTCCTCCTCCTCCTCCTCCCCGAGGCCGCTGCCATGATTTCGAATTCAAATCAGGTCGCGAATCCAACAATCCGACGGTGCTGGATTTCGGCATGGTGTACGGTGTAGGGAGTACCTGAGCAGGTGGAAGGAGGCGCCGCGGCCGCGCGATGGCTGCGGAGCCGGAGGAGACGCGGAAGTGGGTGCGCGCCCGGGCTTCGTCCCAGGCGGTGAACGACGGCGGGGTGCGTGTCGTGGACGAGCGTGGGAGAGGTGAGGGTGGACATGCCCTCGCCCTCGGTCTTGCCCTCTGGAGGTGAAGGAGGGCGAGGTGCGACGACCACCGCCGACCCCTCGGCGGTGCGGTCATCACTCGCCGCGGGCGTCGGATACGTGGGGGTGGGGCCCGGCTTGTAGGACGCGGCGGCCACGCGGGACCAGAGGGGCGACCCCGGCGGCGAGCTGGAGGGCGGTCCCCCGGGCGTCGCTGGGCTCCCGCCGCCGCCGACTGGCAGAGAGGAACCCGCGAGCTCCGCCGCCGTCCATGGTCTCTCTCCGTCGAGGTTTGGGGGCTGGGGTTTTAGGCCAACTCCACCGCGCGACCCCATCTTGTCCGGCCCTGTCTGTTTGGAGCAAAAGGGACAAATGAGGCGGCCCAGCGCGCAACGGTCCGGACCCATCCTGTCTGTTTTGTGTCCGGGCCGATCCATTTCGAGTGCAAACTTGCGCCGGGTTTGGGTCGCGGCGGACATCAAATGGACGCGCGCCTCGTCCGCGTCGGGGCCGCGTGGCAGGCGGCCACCTACCTCCCACCGGCCAACATCAATGCGCACGAGCGGGCGGCCCCACCTGTCATCCGCACGTCGAACTGTCGCCGTCCTTCTTTAAGTGGGAAGCGTGGACGGGTCGTCGTCCACACTGCCCCACGCCACCCCGCGGCCTCCTCGAAACCCGGCAGCCCCTGCTCCCAAACCCTAGCCAAGAAAGTCGCCGGCCGGCCGCCCTCAACCATGGGCCTCTGGAACTACGGCCGGAAAGGCAAGCACGACGGCGAGGCAGGTTCCTCGTCGGGGCGTCGCCGCGGCTCGGTGAAGATAGAGGAGCCCGCGTTGCCATCGCCACCACGCCGGGCCCCCGCGCCGCCCGCCTTCTCCATCGCGCCCACGTCCGCCGGCGAGCGCGACCGGCGTTACATCCGCGCGGAGGTATGCCGCCGTTATTGGGAGACGAGGACGCCGCTCCCCTGGAGCGACGTCCATCTCCCCAATAACTGGCATCTCTCCGCCGACCGGGTCCCCATCCCGCCGGTCCCGATGAGCAGCCGTGTGCGCGACGTGGAGATCGAGCGCCGCGGCCGCCTCCTCCCCGACGACCTCTTCTACGACCCCAGGTACGCCCCCGACTCCGGCCTCTGGGACACCTGGTTTTGTGACGAGCATGACACCAGGCGCGCGTCGTTTTTCGCCGGCACCTCGACGGGGACGCGGCGGCCACGACAGGAGCGCACAGCGCCTGCTCCCCAGGAGCGCGGGCGTAGGCGGGTGCGCGGTGTCACGCCCACGCCGTCGCCTTCGCCGTCTCCATCGCCACCACCACCACCTCGCATGACGGAAGAGGAGGAGGCCCGTCTCGTTGCGCGCGTCATGGAGGACTCCATGTGCACGCACGACGAGCGCCAGTGGGAGGGCCTCGAGGAGATGCTGGCCCGCTCTGCCGCCGGCGAGGTCGCCATCCCCGAGCTCGAGATGGTGGCGAAGGAGGAGGAGGAGGTGGAGGAGCCGCCGGTGGCCGCGTTCCACTCGGGCCTGGTTGGCCAGGGGTGGGGCTGGTCGTGCACGGCAGAAGAGATGGCCGACGCCGTGGGCGTGAACTGGCGCCCCACGCCGCCGCGGTCACCGGAGCGGGAGGCGTCGCCACGGGAGGAGGTGGTGCAGGCACCTCCCGCCGTCCAGCCAGCCCCCGTCTACCATGCACCGCCGGCCCATCTCTGGACGCCGCTGGCCTACGTCGACCTGGTCAGCGACGATGATGACACCGGCGGTCAGTGAGCGGCGTCGGCCACAACATCGACGGGCGCGGCAGGAGCAGGAGCGCGCGGGAGGCGTTTTTCTTTTTTGATTTATGTTAATTACGAACTGGGCCGTTAAGTGGACTGACAAAGTGGGCCGTTTTGTGGCCGTAACCCCTATATATATGTTTTATATTTTTAACTAAGTTTATTTACTTTTTTTAGTCATTTCATTTAGTTTTTAAAGTTTTTTTATTCACGTCCACCCCGGACAGGTTTTGGGGTGCGGCCGCGCGTTGGGCGCACCCACGACCCATCGGACAAACGCGGACATGGGCCGCCCCATTGCCATCCCAAACGGACAAAATCCGGCCAAACCGGACGTCCGTTTGGGGTCGCGCGGTGGAGTTGGCCTTAGGTTTGCTGAGGCGCGCTCGTGTGGACTCCGGAGGCGGATGGGCGAGGGCGAGAGCAGGGAGGGCCTTTTGGGTTGGTGGGGAATGCTTTGTAGCCAAGTCTAGCATTTTTGGTAGCAACGATGGATCGAACCATGACTTGGGTCCTCAACGCTCAACAGACGATCAAAGGCCGCCGCGCAGTACAGTACCACGCACCCGACACGTGCGGCGCCCCTGCCCCCGGGTGCGTGGGCCCTGTGGCTGTCAGATGGAGGCACGGTCAGCACCGGGCCCCTCCCTTTCCTTTCCTTTCCTTTCCTCCTTGCCAAGTCTACCTCTACCGCCGAGTGCTCCGTTTTGTGCCGGACAGCCTCTGCCTCGGGATCCATCCGGAGGGTCTCATCTGTAGATACTTTTTTCTAGGGTACGCCAAAGGCGTACCATAGCTTTATAAAAGGGGGAACATATGTACAAGAGAGGTTTGTAGCTAGTCGCGTAGTCACAAGTCGACCCGGACATCGCTTCCACTTCAACTCAACACTCTATGTGCTACTCAACTACATGCTCCACTCCAGTCGCTCCGGCCTGCATCCAGATGGTCAATTCATGGAATATGGCCTCCGTCACGCCTAACACATCTAGCTTGTCGCTCCTACCAAAGACTCTCGCATTCCTTTGCTTCCACAAGGACCGGCATATTAACATAACCACCGTGTCGAAGCCTTTCCTGCTAGTCTTGGCAATCCGCTTCCTCGCCTCGCACCACCACTCCTCCAGGTGGGATTGCACCGTGGGGCAAAGAAGGTCTATTCCGATCCTGGTGAAACAGAGAAACCACACATGCCTAGCATACACGCACTGAAGCAAGATGTGATCCACATTGTCTTTGTCCTGATCACAAATGTAGCATGGGGAGGTTTGGTCCTGAAGCCCATGTCGAGCTCTCCTGTCCGAAGTCCAAAGGCGATATTGCACCGCGAGCCACATGAAGATCCGACAGGACAACGGCGCCCAACATTTCCAGATGGCAGCGAAAGAGCGGAACCGAATGCCACCCATACAAAGCATCCTATAAGCCGATGCTGCGGAGTAGACACCGGACTCATTCCATGCCCAAATAGGAGCATCTTCCATCTCCGAGTCCAAGTGTACCTCCATAAGAAGTTCCCATAGCCGGATGAACTGGGCAAGAGCGTCAGTGTCAAGGGTCCCAGTAATGTCATCTGTCCAAGCGTGTGAACAAAGCCCCTCGCTGACGAGGCGTTTGTTTGCCACCTGCGTCCTAACTCTGGCCGCCACCAAGGGTGCAATCTCCGCAATTGTGCCTCCATTAAGCCATCTATCTCTCCAAAATAGGGCGTGCTCTCCATTCCCAACGCGCCAATGGACAAGGCTCCGGAAGGCGATCGCCACTTGCTTATCCGCGGTGAGGTTTAAGCCCTGCCAGGGCCTAGACGGATCCGTCCTCTTAAGCCATTCCCATCTTAGACTCAGAGCAATGACATGCTTGTGTAGATCAATGATGCCTAGGCCTCCGAGCTGCTTGGGGCGGCAAACTCTACTCCATGAAACCACACATTTGCCGCCATTAACGGCATCCGTGCCAGCCCAGAAAAATGTTGGGGAACGTAGCAGAAATTCAAAATTTTCCTACGTGTCACCAAGATCTATCTATGGAGAAACCAGCAACGAGGGGAAGGAGAGTGCATCTACATACCCTTGTAGATCGCTAAGCAGAAGCATTCAAGAGAACGGGGTTGAAGGAGTCGTACTCATCGTGATCCAAATCACCGGAGATCCTAGTGCCGAACGGACGACACCTCCGTGTTCAACACACGTACAGCCCGGTGACGTCTCACATGCCTTGATCCAGCAAGGAGAGAGGGAGAGGTTGAGGAAGACTCCGTCCAGTAGCAGCACAACAGCGTGGTGGTGATGGAGGAGCGTGGCAATCCTGCAGGGCTTCGCCAAGCACCGCGAGAGAGGAGAAGGGAGAGAGGCAGGGCTGCGCCTGGGAGAGGTGAAACTCCTCTGTTAGCAGCCCCAAAACCCCTCAAGTATATATAGGGGGAGAGGGGGGGGCTGCGCCCCCACCTAGGGTTCCACCCCTAGGGGCGGCGGCCAGCCCAAACCCATCTAGGGTGGCGGCCAGGGGGGGAGAGGGGAAACTTGCCCCCCAAGTTAGGTGGGTGCGCCCCCTCCCCCAACCCTAGGCGCCTTGGGCCCTTGTGGGGGGGCGCACCAGCCCACCTGGGGCTGGTCCCCTCCCACACTTGGCCCATGCAGCCCTCCGGGGCCGGTGGCCCCACTTGGTGGACCCCCGGGACCCTCCCGGTGGTCCCGGTACGTTACCGATAAAACCCGAAACTTTTCCGGTGACCAAAACAGGACTTCCCATATATAAATATTTACCTCCGGACCATTCCGGAACTCCTCGTGACGTCCGGGATCTCATCCGGGACACCGAACAACATTCGGTAACCACATACAAACTTCCTTTATAACCCTAGCGTCATCGAACCTTAAGTGTGTAGACCCTACGGGTTCGGGAACCATGCAGACATGACCGAGACGTTCTCCGGTCAATAACCAACAGCGGGATCTGGATACCCATGTTGGCTCCCACATGTTCCACGATGATCTCATCGGATGAACCACGATGTCAAGGACTCAATCGATCCCGTATACAATTCCCTTTGTCTAGCGGTATTATACTTGCCCGAGATTCGATCATCGGTATACCGATACCTTGTTCAATCTCGTTACTGGCAAGTCTCTTTACTCGTACCGTAGCACATCATCCCGTGATCAACCCCTTGGTCACATTGTGCACATTATGATGATGTCCTACCGAGTGGGCCCAGAGATACCTCTCCGTCACACGGAGTGACAAATCCTAGTCTCGATTCGTGCCAACCCAACAGACACTTTCGGAGATACCTGTAGTGCACCTTTATAGCCACCCAGTTATGTTGTGACGTTTGGTACACCCAAAGCATTCCTACGGTATCCGGGAGCTGCACAATCTCATGGTCTAAGGAAATGATACTTGACATAAGAAAAGCTTTAGCAAACGAACTACGATCTTTGTGCTAGGCTTAGGATTGGGTCTTGTCCATCACATCATTCTGCTAATGATGTGATCCCGTTATCAACAACATCCAATGTCCATGGTCAGGAAACCATAACCATCTATTGATCAACGAGCTAGTCAACTAGAGGCTCACTAGGGACATGGTGTTGTCTATGTACCCACACATGTATCTGAGTTTCCTATCAATACAATTATAGCATGGATAATAAATGATTATCATGAACAAGGAAATATAATAATAACAACTAATTTATCATTGCCTCTAGGGCATATTTCCAACAGTCTCCCACTTGCACTAGAGTCAATAATCTAGTTCACATCGCCATGTGATTAACACTGATAGGTCACATCGCCATGTGACCAACATCCAAAGAGTTTACTAGTGTCTTAAACTAGTTCACATCACCATGTGATTAAGTCTCAATGAGTTCTGGGGTTTGATCACGTTTTGCTTGTGAGAGAGGTTTTAGTCAACGGGTCTGTAACATTCAGATCCGTATGTACTTCGCAATTCTCTATGTCATATTGTAAATGCTGCTTCCACGCTCCACTTGAAGCTATTCCGAATGGTTGCTCCACCATACGTATCCGGTTTGCTGCTCAGAGTCACTCGGATAGGTGTTAAAGCTTGCATCGACGTAACCCTTTACGCCGAACTCTTTATCACCTCCATAATCGAGAAACATGTCCTTATTTACTCCAATGACAATTTTGACTGCTGTCCAATGAACCCCATTCCTGGATCATTCTTGTACCCCTTGACTGACTCATGGCAAGGCACACTTCCGGTGCGGTACACAGCATAGCATACTATAGAGCCTACGTCTGAAGCATAGGGGACGACATTCGTCCTTTCTCTCTCTTCTGCCGTGGTCGAGCTTTAACTCTTAACTTCATACCTTACAACTCAGGCAAGAACTCCTTCTTTGACTGATCCATCTTGAACACCTTCAAGATCATGTCAAGGTATGTGCTCATTTGAAAGTATTATTAAGCGGTTTTTGATCTATCCTCATAGATCTTGATGCTCAATGTTCAAGTAGCTTAATCCAGGTTTTCTATTGAAAAACACCTTTCAAATAACCCTATATGCTTTCCAGAAATTCTACATCATTTCTGATCAACAATATGTCAACAACATATACTCATCAGAAATTCTATAGTGCTCCCACTCACTTCTTTGGAAATACAAGTTTCTCATGAACTTTGTATAAACCCAAAATCTTTGATCATCTCATCAAAGCGCACGTTCCAACTCCGAGATGCTTACTCCAGTCCTTAGAAGGGTCGCTGGAGCCAGCATACCTTTTAGCATCCTTGGGATCGACAAAAACTTTCTGATTGTATCACATACAACCTTTCCTTACGAAAACTGGTAAGGAAACTCGTTTTGACATCCATCTGCCAGATTTCATAAATGCAGCTTGTGCTAACATGATTCCTACGGACTTTAAGCATCGTAGTCAACTCCTTGAACTTGTGAAAAACTCTTTGCCACAAGTCGAGCTTCATAGATGGTGACATTACCATCCACGCCCGTCTTCTTCTTAAAGATCCATTTATCTCAATGGCTTGCCGATCATTGGGCAAGTCCACCAAAGTCCATGCTTTGTTCTGATACATGGATCCTATCTCGAATTTCATGGCTTCTAACCATTTGTTGGAATTTGGGCCCACCATCGCTTCTTCATAGCTCGTAGGTTCATTGTTGTCTAGTAACATGACCTTCAAGACAGGATTATTGTACCTCTCTGAAGCAGTACGCATCCTTGTCACCCTACGAGGTACGGTAGTGACTTGATCCGAAACTTCATGATCACTATCATAAGCTTCTACTTCAATTGGTATAGGTGCCATAGGAACAACTTCCTGTGCCCTGCTACACACTAATTGTAGTGATGGTTCAATAACCATATCAAGTCTCCACCATCCTCCCACTCAACTTTTCGAGACAAACTTTTCCTCGAGAAAGGACCCTATTCAAGAAACCATCCCTATTGCTTTCGGATCTGAATTAGGAGGTATACCCAACTGTTTTGGGTGTCCTATGAAGATGCATTTTATCCGCTTTGGGTTCGAGCTTATCAACCTGAAACTTTTCACATAAGCGTCGCAGCCCCAAACTTTTAAGAAACGGCAACTTAGGTTTCTCCAAACCATAGTTCAAACGGTGTCGTCTCAACGGAATTACGTGGTGCCCTATTAAAGTGAGTGCGGTTGTCTCTAATGCCTAACCCATGAACGATAGTGGTAATTCGATAAGAGACATCATGGTATGCACCATATCCCATAGGGTGCAACTATGATGTTCGGACACACCATCACACTATGGTGTTCCAGGCGGTATTAATTGTGAAACAATTTCCACAATGTCTTAATTGTGTGCCAAAGTTCGTAACTCAGATACTCATCTCTATGATCATATCATAGACATTTTATCCTCTTGTCACGATGATCTTCAACTTCACTCTGAAATTACTTGAACCATTCAATAATTCAGACTTGTGTTTCATCAAGTAAATATACTCAACATCTACTCGAATCATTTGTGAAGTAAGAACATAACGATATTCACTGCATGCCTCAGCACTCATTGGACTGCACACATCAAAGTGTGTTACTTCCAACAAGTTGCTATCTTGTTCCATCTTACTGAAAACGAGGCTTTTCAGTCATCTTGCCCATGTGGTATGATTTGCATATCTCAAGCGATTCAAAATCAAGTAAGTCTAAACGATCCATCTGCATGGAGTTTCTTCATGTGTATACACCAATAGACATGGTTCGCATGTCTCAAACTTTTCAAAGATGAGTGAGTCCAAAGATCCATCAACATGGAGCTTCTTCATGCGTTTTATACCAATATGACTCACATGGCAGTGCCACAAGTAAGTGGTACTATCATTACTATCTGATATCTTTTGGCATGAAAATGTGTATGACTATGATCGAGATTCAATAAAACATTCCTTTAGGTGCAAGACCTTTGAAGGTATTATTCAAATAAATAGAGTAACCATTATTCTCCTTAAATGAATAACCGTATTGCGATAGACACAATCCAATCATGTCTATGCTCAACGCAAACACCAAATGACAATTATTTAGGTTTAATACTAATCTTGATGGTAGAGGGAGCGTGCGATGTTTGATTACATCAAACTTGGAAACACTTTCAACACATATCGTCAGCTCACCTTTAGCTAGTCTCCGTTTATTCCGTAGCTTTTATTTCGAGTTACTAACACTTAGCAACCAAACCGGTATCTAATACCCTGGTGCTACTAGGAGTACTAGTAAAGTACACATTAACATAATGTATATCCAATATACTTCTATCGACCTTGCCAGCCTTCTTATCTACCAAGTATCTAGGGTAATTCTGCTCTAGTGACTGTTCCCCTTATTACAGAAGCATTTAGTCTCGGGTTTGGGTTCTACCTTGGGTTTCTTCACTAGAGCAGCAGCTAATTTGCCGTTTCATGAAGTATCCCTTCTTGCCCTTGCCCTTCTTGAAACTAGTGGTTTCACCAACCATCAACAATTGATGCTCCTTCTTGATTTCTACTTTCGCGGTGTCAAACATCGCGAATACCTTAAGGATCATCTTATTTATCCCTGATATGTTATAGTTCATCACGAAGCTCTAGCAGCTCGGTGGCAATGACTTTGGAGAAACATCACTATCTCATTTGGAAGATCAACTCCCACTCAATTCAAGTGATTGTTGCACTCACACAATCTGAGCACAAGCTCAACGATTGAGCTTTTGTCCCTTAGTTTGCAGGCTAAGAGAATCGTCGGAGGTCTTATACCTCTTGACGTGAGCATGAGCCTGAAATCCCAATTTCATCCCTCGAAACATCTCATATGTTCCGCGACGTTTCGAAAACGTCTTTGGTGTCTCAACTCTAAACCGTTTAACTGAACTATCACGTAGTTATCAAAACGTGTATGTCCGATGTTCGCAACATCCACAGACGACGTTTGGGGTTCTGCACACTGAGCGGTGCATTAAGGACATAAGCTTTCTACTGTCTGCATAATCGCTACTGTCAACTTTCAACTATATTTTCTCTAGGAACATATCTAAACAGTGGAACTAAAGCGAGCTATGACATAATTTGCAAAGGCTTTTTGACTATGTTCAGGATAATTAAGTTCATCTAATGAACTCCCACTCAGATAGACATCCCTCTAGTCATCTAAGTGATTACATGATCCGAGTCAACTAGGCCGTGTCCGATCATCACGTGAGACGGACTAGTCATCATCGGTGAACATCTTCATGTTGATCGTATCTACTATACGACTCATGCTCGACCTTTCGGTCTCTTGTGTTCCGAGGCCATGTCTGTACATGCTAGGCTCGTCAAGTTAACCTAAGTGTTTCGCGTGTGTAAATCTGGCTTACACCCGTTGTATGTGAATGTAAGAATCTATCACACCCGATCATCACGTGGTGCTTCGAAACGACAAACTTCTGCAATGGTGCACAGTTAGGGGGAACACTTTCTTGAAATTTTAATGAGGGATCATCTTATTTACTACCGTCGTTCTAAGCAAATAAGATGTATAAACATGATAAACATCACATGCAATCAAATAGTGACATGATATGGTCAATATCATATTGCTCCTTTTTGATCTCCATCTTCGGGGCTCCATGATCATCATCGTCACCGGCATGACACCACGATCTCCATCATCATGATCTCCATCATCGTGCCTCCATGAAGTTGTCTCACCAACTTATTACTTCTACTACTATGGCTACCGGTTAGCAATAAAGTAAAGTAATTACACGGCGTTGTTCAATGACACGCAGGTCATACAATAAATAAAGACAACTCCTATCGCTCCTGCCGGTTGTCATACTCATCGACATGCAAGTCATGATTCCTATTACAAGAACATGATCAATCTCATACATCACATATCATTCATCACATTCTTCTTGGCCATATCACATCACATAGCATACCCTGCAAAAACAAGTTAGACGTCCTCTAATTGTTGTTTGCATGTTTTACGTGGCTGCTATGGGTTTCTTGCAAGAACGTTTCTTACCTACGCAAAAAACCACAACGTGATAAGCCAATTGCTATTTACCCTTCATAAGGACCCTTTTCATCGAATCCGTTCCGACTAAAGTGGGAGAGACTGGCACCCGCTAGCCACCTTATGCACCAAGTGCATGTCAGTCGGTGGAACCTGTCTCATGTAAGTGTACGTGTAAGGTCAGTCCGGGCCGCTTCATCCCACAATACCGCCGAAACAAGATTGGACTAGTAACGGTAAGCATATTGAACAACATCAACGCCCAATACTACTTTGTGTTCTACTCGTGCAAAGAATCTAAGCAATAGACCTAGCTCATGATGCCACTGTTGGTGAACGTAGCAGAAATTCAAAATTTTCCTACGTGTCACCAAGATCTATCTATGGAGAAACCAGCAACGAGGGGAAGGAGAGTGCATCTACATACCCTTGTAGATCGCTAAGCGGAAGCGTTCAAGAGAACGGGGTTGAAGGAGTCGTACTCGTCGTGATCCAAATCACCGGAGATCCTAGTGCCGAACGGACGGCACCTCCGTGTTCAACACACGTACAGCCCGGTGACGTCTCCCATGCCTTGATCCAGCAAGGAGAGAGGGAGAGGTTGAGGAAGACTCTGTCCAGCAGCAGGACAATGGCGTGGTGGTGATGGAGGAGCGTGGCAATCCTGCAGGGCTTTGCCAAGCACCGCGAGAGAGGAGAAGGGAGAGAGGTAGGGTTGCGCCTGGGAGAGGTGAAACTCCTCTGTTAGCAGCCCCAAAACCCCTCAAGTATATATAGGGGGAGAGGGGGGGCTGCGCCCCCACCTAGGGTTCCACCCCTAGGGGCGGCGGCCAGCCCAAACCCATCTAGGGTGGCGGCCAAGGGGGGGGAGAGGGGAAACTTGCCCCCCAAGTTAGGTGGGTGCGCCCCCTCCCCCAACCCTAGGCGCCTTGGGCCCTTGTGGGGGGGCGCACCAGCCCACCTGGGGCTGGTCCCCTCCCACACTTAGCCCATGCAGCCTCCGGGGCCGGTGGCCCCACTTGGTGGGCCCCCCGGGACCCTCCCGGTGGTCCCGGTAAGTTACCGATAAAACCCGAAACTTTTCCGGTGACCAAAATAGGACTTCCCATATATAAATCTTTACCTCCGGACCATTCCGGAACTCCTCGTGACGTCCGGGATCTCATCCGGGATTCCGAACAACATTCGGTAACCACATACAAACTTTCTTTATAACCCTAGCGTCATCGAACCTTAAGTGTGTAGACCCTACGGGTTCGGGAACCATGCAGACATGACCGAGACGTTCTCTGGTCAATAACCAACAGCGGGATCTGGATACCCATGTTGGCTCCCACATGTTCCACGATGATCTCATCGGATGAACCACGATGTCAAGGACTCAATCGATCCCGTATACAATTCCCTTTGTCTAGCGGTATTATACTTGCCCGAGATTCGATCGTCGGTATACCGATACCTTGTTCAATCTCGTTACCGGCAAGTCTCTTTACTCGTTCCGTAGCACATCATCCCGTGATCAACCCCTTGGTCACATTGTGCACATTATTATGATGTCCTACCGAGTGGGCCCAGAGATACCTCTCCGTCACACGGAGTGACAAATCCTAGTCTCGATTCGTGCCAACCCAACAGACACTTTCGGAGATACCTGTAGTGCACCTTTATAGCCACCCAGTTACATTGTGATGTTTGGTACACCCAAAGCATTCCTACAGTATCCGGGAGCTTCACAATCTCATGGTCTAAGGAAATGATACTTGACATAAGAAAAGCTTTAGCAAATGAACTACGATCTTTGTGCTAGGCTTAGGATTGGGCCTTGTCCATCACATCATTCTGCTAATGATGTGATCCCGTTATCAACGACATCCAATGTCCATGGTCAGGAAACCATAACCATCTATTGATCAACGAGCTAGTCAACTAGAGGCTTACTAGGGACATGGTGTTGTCTATGTACCCACACATGTATCTGAGTTTCCTATCAATACAATTATAGCATGGATAATAAACGATTATCATGAACAAGGAAATATAATAATAACAACTAATTTATCATTGCCTCTAGGGCATATTTCCAACAAAAAAAGCGCGGCAGCCCTTATCCACTTGTTCCAGGGCCCACTTTGGCGCCTCAGCAACCATGAGGTGGTGCGTAGGCCTCGCTCTCATGACCTGATTCACCAGGATAAGCCGTCCAGGCCTAGTGACAAGCCCACGCTGCCAGCCAGGCATGATATGGAGCGCCGCATCAACAATCGGTTGCCATTCATTGCGTTTGAGTTGCTTGATGCTTAACTGTAGACCCAAGTATTTGCACGGGAAGGAATCAATCTTCCAAGGTAGAGCACTCCTGACCAGCTCCACATCCTCCTCTTCGGATCTTATGAGAATTGCAACTGACTTAGCGTAGTTTACTTTCAAACCCGATGCCACTCCAAAGATGCCCAGAAGTTCCTTCACAAGATGCAGCTCCGGCCTAGTCGGCCTAATGTAAAGAACCACGTCATCCGCGTATAGGGAGAGCCTCTGCATCGGGGTAGAACTGGCAATGGGCTTGAGGATCCCTTGCTCATGCGCTTTGATGACCAGAGAGGTGAGAACGTCCATTGCCATGATGAAGAGTAGAGGGGAGGCCGGATCCCCCTGCCGAAGCCCTTTGGCATGCATGAACTTTGGACTGGCACAGCCGTTAACCAAAACTCTCGAGCTTGCAGTCGTAAGCAAGATGCTAATCCAGGAAATCCATCGATTCGAGAACCCTTTTGCCCTGAGCACCTCAAAGAGGAAGGGCCACGAAAGGGAGTCAAAAGCTTTAGAGATATCAAGCTTGAGCATCACGCCTTTGGCCTTCCGTTGATGTAATCGCCGCGCCATTTGCCTAACGAGCAGGAAGTTGTCATGGATGCTTCTACCCTTGATGAACACCGATTGGTTTATGTGAACTAGCTCTCCCATCCGAGGACTTAGCCTATTTGCCAAGAGCTTTGAAGCGATCTTCGGTAGGCTATGCTCCAGGCTTATGGGGCGGTAGTCAAGAGTGGTTGAGGCCTCCGGGGTTTTAGGTATTAAGGTGATCAACGTTTGATTCAGCCTGCCAAACCCACGTCCGTTTCCGATGAATAGCTTGTGCAAAGCCGCGATAACGTCCACTTTTATTATCGCCCAGGCCTTCTGGAAGAAGAGGCCGATAAAACCATCCGGCCACGGGGCTCGATCCGCCGGCATGCTCCTGATCACAGCCCAAATCTCCTCGTCATTGAAATGAAGATCCTGGTCCGAGAGGTCAAATCTTTGAATGCCAAGCTCGTCCAGATCCAGGGTGTACTCACGAGCGACGTCCTTCCCAAGCAACTCCTTGTAAGTGTCGTAGAACGCAGTCATCTGCAGATACATACCAGCACCATTCTGCTCAATCGATCGGTTGTTCATTCCTCAACGGCATTGCAACAAATTCGTTCATTCACATGCACGTTGGCAGCCAGGGCCACGTGGTCCTTTTCCTCACGGGCTACCCAGGTGGTTCTCCACTTCAGAGAAAAGGCTCGGCCAAGCCCTGCTAGGGCTTGGACCTAACCTGGCTTTGCATTAACAAAGTCATCAACCGGCCATAATACAAACAGCAGCAGCATACAAGCATAACAGAACAAAAAAAAAGGAAAATGGGGATGCAACGCCAAATGGCAGATACAAAGTGAGGAAGGTGAGCAAATGCTCATCATAACAGACAATTAAACATTATATTCTGTGTTATTATATTTTTATTTTTATTTCTGAAATGAAAAGTACTGTATTTACATATTTCAAAATGCTCTTCATACGTTTAATGTTAATGCCTCTTTTAAATAATATGGGTAGCATTTGAATAAATGTTCATGGCATTCAAAAAATGTTCGCGTGTTTCAAAAATATGTTATTGACATATGTAATATGCAGGCACCATTTCCCATATTTTCCAACTTTTTAGCACATGAATATAATGTTTTGTACCCTCAAATGAAAGAATATAATGTTTTAATATGTTAGTTGTCTATAGATGGGGCTTTGGGCCGCCCAACCCTACTCAAGCCCAGCTGAGTGCTAATGATTGTCCAAAGAAGTCCGACGGCCAGAGCTATATCTCGCTTAAAACGAGACCAAGCGTGCTCTCGCGTAAAGCACCTTCCTAACTGGGCCGGCCATGCGTGCGGGAGCCCAGTGCTACTTTTTACATTTTTTATATTTTCGTTTTCGTTTTCTTTCCTTTTCTTTACTTTCATTTATACTTCCAATTTCCAGATATTATGAATAAATATATTACAAAGAACAAATTCCATAAAAACATTTCAAAAAATGTAAACCAAGCATTTGAAAAAAAAATTATGTATAAAGAAAATGTTTCTCATAAATACAGAAAATGTATACACGAAATATACAATGTGTGTGTGCAAAGGTTGATCATGTGTGGAAAAAATGTAAATCAAGCATTCGAAAAGTTAAATATGTACAGAAGAAATGTTGGTCATGTATTAAAAAATGTTTAACATGTATTTACAAATTTAAACCTGTATTTAAATTTTTTGACTATGTATTCAAATAAGTTTATCTTGTATACTGTATTAAAAAATAATTAAACAATGTTAATCAAGCATTTAAAAAATGTATATAGAAAAAATGTTGACCATGTATCAAAAATAGTATATTTGGCAATCAAAAAAGTGCTCATCAAAAATTTGAAAATGTTGACCATGCATTAAAAAAATGTTAATCTAGTATTTGAAATTTTTTAATCAGGCATTTGAAAACATTAAAAATGTGTATGAAAATTTTGACTATGTATTTAAAAAGGACGCCACTATGTAGCAGCGCCGCATAGCTAGAAAAAAATTATTAATATTATATTTTAAAATTGTTAATCAAGCATTTGAAAAATATTTAAAACGTGTACATGAAGTTGACCATGTATTCAAAAACTGAGAAAGAAACAAAGGAACCCGGTGAAAACAAAATATATGGCTAAAGAAAACTATTGAAAAACTAGAGAAATCAAAAAAAGGAAAAGAAAAGAAGAAAGATAAACCCGGATGAAACGAGTACATCAACTACCATGAGGAATCTTCTTGGTCCGAAATAGCTAACAGGAAAAACAGATGGAAAACGGGCTGGCCTAGTGCTGTAGCGGTGTTGACTAGGCTTTAGATGAGACCGATGGAACACTCCTATATGCGAGATAGAGCATTTGTGATGCATCGAATAGGGATTACCGTTTATTATAGTTTTATTTATATTTCTAAAATGGAAAATATTTAATTTACATATTTCAAGATGTCATCATACTTTATGTTTTTAACATAGTGAAAGAAAAATATTCGTGCCTCTTTTAAATCATATTGGTAGCATTAAAAAATCATCATATTTAGAAAATGTCCACGTGTTTCGAAAATATGTTATTGACATATATAATATGTAGGCAATATTTCCCATTTTTTTGCACATGAATATAATGTTTTGTACCCTCAAAAGAAAGAAAATACTGTTTTAATATATTAGTTGTGTGCAGACTGGCATTTGGGCCGCACATCCCTACTAAAGGCTTGATAGGTCCAGCTGAATGTTGATCATTGTCGAAAGAATCCAGAGGGACAGTCCCGTGTCTCGGTTGTAGCGAGGACAAATCCTATTTGGCGCTGCAGGCGCCCATTAATGTGTATTCTGCAAACGGGCGCCTGCAGCGCCCCGCAATGGGCCGGCCCATATCACCATGTTTCCTTTCCGTTTGGTAGACTCAAAAAATAGAAGCGACCCGCGACGGGTATGGAACTCCAGACCTCCCCATCGAGTTTACATGCAGCTACCACCGTGCCATGCAGCTAGACGTGGTCACTAACATGCTTTCACGTCTTTTCTTATTTCATCTATCCTATTACTTTTCCCTTCCTTTTTGCTTTTTGCTTTATCTTTTTCGTTTTCATTTTTTCTTTTTACTTTTTATTCTTCCTGCCTCGATGATTTATTTTTATTATTCTTGAACCTTTTCTTCAAATCGGTAAATTTGTTTCAAATCCGCTGAACTTTTTTCAATTTCAATGAACTTTTTTCAAATTCGATGAACTTTTTTCAATTTCACTGAATTTGTAGATTTTGTTGAAATTCATAATTTTTTTTCATTTTCTATGAATCTTTTTAAAAATTGATGAACTTATTTTCAAAATCCATGAACCTTTTCTAGCCACAATTTTTTTTGTTCTCAAAAAATTGATGCGATTTTTATGTGCAACAAATAGCGTCATGACAATGTTATTTTTCTGTTTCGCGCTATTTCTAAGCACTCACGGCCGGTAGGTCGAGTGGTTAGCGAGGTTTGGACGTGTAACGAACTGCCTGAGTTCGAATCCTGAGGTATCCACTTTTTTTGGGGGGGGGGGGGGGTTCTGCGTACGAAGCGTTTCCTGGGCCGGCCCAACTTGGAGGCCGCGTGGGCGCCGGTTCTGCTAGCCGGCGCTTAAGGCGCCGACTAGGAGCTCCCTGTAGCGAGACCTAACGCGCTCTGGCTCAAGGCGCGTCCCTATATGGGTCCGCTACGCTCGAGGGAGGCCAGGGCCTCTTTTTAGTTGTTTTCATGTTTTCTTTTTTGTTTATTTTTAATTTACTTTCATTTATACTTCCAAATATTCTTAATAAGTACTTCCTCTGTCCCAAAATAAGCGTCTCAATTTTATACTAACTTTAGATAATTTGTACTAAAGTTAGTATCTAAATTTGAGACACTTATATTAGGACAGAGGGACTATATTAGAAAAATGCTTCCGTAAAGTATTTGAAAATAGTCTTAACAAAGCATCTGAAAAATGTTAAATGCAGGTAAAGAAAATGTTTCTCGTGTATCAAGAATTTGAAAGATATTAAATGCGTATAGAAAAAATGTTGGCCATGTATTAGAAAAATGTTGAGCAAGTATTTGGAAATTTTGAATCAAGCATTTCAAAAATGTTAAATGTGTATAGAAAAATGTTGACTATGTATTAAAAATGTTAGTCTTGTATTGTATTCAGACAAATTAAACTTGCAATTTAAAAATGTTGCTAGCAAGTGGCAAACCAGCACGAGCTTACACCCTTCACCCACGCGGCCTTTTCTGCCAGTCCATATGCGGGCCGATTTTTGAATTTCATTTTCATCGCCTTTTTATGTTTGAAAAATGTTCACGAATTTGAAAATATGTTTACAAAATGAAAAAGGAAATTAAAATATAAATAATAGAAAATTTGAAATAAAAATAAAAGAAAACATATATTAATAAACAAAAAAGTGAAATGAAAATGAAATGAAAGGAGATAGAAAAGAATGAAAATATAAGAAAATTGATAAAGGAAAAGTTTGGTCTGCAACCTTCCTATAACCAAAAAAGAGGTAGTTGGGCCGGCCTAATGGATACATAGCGGGAACTGAGGGGTATGCGCTAGGTCGCTATTTTGCAACCTACACAGGCAATTTCTATTTGGCGCCTGTTACAGTGCAATTTGCAAACGGACACCTGCAGCCGCATTAGCTGGGCTTGGCCCGTTTTGCTTTTTTCTTCTTTTGGTTTTAGAGAAACATGAAGAAAGTGCAAGAACGAGGGATCGGACCCGGAACGAGGTCGCTGCGAGCGTTAGGCTCTAGCCACCAGGCCAGGACCGCTTCTATGGATATATACTTCAGTCCTCTCATTTATTGTCAACGTCAGTTCACTTTTTCTTTTTCTTTTTTCCTCGTCCTTTTTCAAATTCTATGAAGTTTTCTAAAAATCAATGAATTCCTTTCAATTTTCATGAGATTTTTTTTGAAATCCAATGAACTTTTTAAAATGTGATGAACTTTTTTCAAAATTGATGACTTTTTTCAAATCCAATGAACTTTTTTCAGATTCATTGAACTTTTTTCGAAATCAAGGAACTATTTTTAAAATAAATGAACTTTTTCAAATCCAATGTACTTTTTTTAAATACAATGAACTTTTTTTAAAATCTGATGAACTTTTTTCAAAATTGATGACCTTTTTTCAAATCTAATGAACTTTTTTCAGATTCAGTGAACTATTTTCGAAATCGATGAACTATTTTCGAAATTAATGAACCTTTTTCAAATCTGATGAACTTTTCTTTAATATTGCATGAACTTTTTTCATATATGATGTTTTTTTAAATTGCACGAACTTTTTATAAAAAACATGAATTGTTCAAAATCCATTAACATTTTTTAATTCACAAACGTTTTCATTTTTACATATTATGAATGTTATGCTTTCGTTTTTCATAATAGTATATGGTACTCACGAAAGGAAAAGGGTTAATATATTAACTAAAGTAAGGTTCAAATAACGCTACTTCCAGATGTTAGACAACGAAATGAGGACGATCTAGTGGTTACCGTCTACGGCTTCCATGGTCCCGTCTGCGGTTTGAAACCTGCTTCTCCTTGATAAGCTATCAGGCTTTTTTCTTTTCTTTTGCGTTTTGTTGTGTTTCAGTGCAAGTTAATGGGTCGGCCCGCTACAGGTCCCCTGCAAGCGCCAACTAATTTAAACGGCGCTGAGGGCGTCAAACAGGAGCTCCCCGTCAAATAGGATCGGCCTGCCTAAGTGCCCTAGTAGGCTATGGGGCCTTATTTTCTTACTCTTTGGTGGCTCGGTCAAGTTAAGCAAATAAATACTGGGCTCCATAATTACACACATATGCAATATGATATAAACCACATCTTTTTATCCTCGACGGCAATAATACAATACGTGCCTTGCTGCCCTGCTGTCATTGGGAAAGGACTGCGCAAGATTGAACCCAAAGCTAAGCACTTCTCCCATTGCAAGAAAGATCAATCTAGTAGGCCAAACCAAACTGATAATTCGAAGAGACTTGCAAAGATAACTTAATCAGACATTAAAGAATTCAGAGGAGATTCAAATATTTCTCATAGATAAACTTGATCATAAACCCACAATTCATCGGATCTCGACAAACACACCGCAAAAAGAGTTACATCGAAACTATCTCCAAGAAGATCGAGAAGAACTTTGTATTGAGATTCAAAGAGAGAGAAGAAGCCATCTAGCTAATAACTATGAACCCGAGGGTGTGGTAAACTACTCACAACTCATAGGAAGGGCCTTGGAGATGATGTAGAGGCCCTTCCCCTCCGGCGGAGCGCCGACGAAGGCTCCAAGATAGGATCTCGCGGATACAGAAGGTTGCGGCGGTGGAATTAGGTTTTCGTGCTCTGTTCTGATGTTCTAGGGGTACGTGGGTATATATAGGAGGAAGAAGTAGGTCGATGGACGCTCGAGGGGCCCACGAGGGTGGGGGGCGCCCACCTGTAGGGGGCGCGCCGGGCACCCTCGTGGCCGCCTTAGTTGTCGCGTGACTTCCACTCCAAGTCTCCAGGTTTGCATTTGTTCCAAAAAGATCGCTCCCGAAGGTTTCGTTCCGTTTGGACTCCGTTTGATATTCCTTTTCTTTGAAACACTGAAATAGGCAAAAAAAATATCAATTCAGGTTGGGCCTCCGGTTAGTAGGTTAGTCCCAAAAATGATATAAAAGTGTAAAGTAAAGCCCATAAACATCCAAAATGGGTAATATAATAGCATAGAACAATAAAAAATTATAGATACATTGGAGACGTATCAAGCATCCCCAAGCTTAATTCCTGCTCGTCCTCGAGTAGGTAAATGATAAAAACAGAATTTTTGGTGTGGAATGCTACCTAGGATAATTCTCAATGTAATTCTTTTTATTGTGGCATGAATGTTCAGATCTAAATGATTCATAATAAAAGTTCAGATTGACATAAGAAATAGTAATACTTCAAGCACACTTATCAAAGCAATCATGTCTTCTCAAAATAACATGGCTAAAGAAAGTTATCCCTACAAAATCATATAGTCTGGTTGTTGCTCTATCTTCATCACACAAAGTATTTTATCACGCACAACCCCGATGACAAGCCAAGCAATTGTTTCATACTTTAGTAATCTCAAACTTTTTCAATTTTCACGCAATACATGAGTGTGAGCCATGGACATAGCACTATATGTGGAATAGAATGGTGGTTGTGGAGAAGACAAAAAAAGCAGAAGATAGTCTCACATCAACTAGGCGTATCAACGGGCTATGGAGACACCCATTAATAGATATCAATGTGAGTGAGTAGGGATTTCCATGCAACGGATGTACTAGAGCTATAAATGTATGAAAGCTCAACAAAGGAAACTAAGTGGGTGTGCATCCAACTCGCTTACCTAGGGCAATTTGAGGAAGCCCATCATTGGAATATACAAGCCAAATTCTTATAATGAAAAATTCCCACTAGTATATGAAAGTGACAACATAGGAGACTCTCTATCATGAAGATCATGGTGGTACTTTGAAGCACAAGTGTGGTAAAAAGGACAGTAGCATTGTCCCTTCTCTCTTTTTCTCTCATTTTTTTATTTGGCATTTTTTTATTTGGCCTTTTTTTAAGTCTGAAGTCTCATCCCGACTTGTGGGGGAATCATAGTCTCCATCATCCTTTCCTCACTGGGACAATGCTCTAATAATGAAGATCATCACACTTTTATTTATGTATAACTCAAGATTACAACTCGATACTTAGAACAAGATATGACTCTATATGAATGCCTCCGACGGTGTACCAGGATATGCAATGAATCAAGAGTGACATATATGAAAATTATGAAGGTGGTTTTTCCACAAATACGATGTCAACTACATGATCATGCAAAGAGCAATATGACAATGATGATGCATGTCATATAAACGGAACGGTGGAAAGTTGCATGGCAATATATCTCGGAATGGCTATGGAAATGCCATAATAGGTAGGTATGGTGGCTGTTTTGAGGAAGGTATATGGTGGGTGTATGGTATCGGCGAAAGTTGCGCGGTACAAGAGAGGCTAGCAATGGTGGAAGGTGAGAGTGCGTATAATCCATGGACTCAACATTAGTCATAAAGAACTCATATACTTATTGCAAAAATCTACAAGCCATTGAAAACAAAGTACTACGTGCATGCTCCTAGGGGGATAGATTGATAGGAAAAGACCATCGCTCGTCCCCGACCGCCACCCATAAGGAAGACAAACAATAAATAAAAGTGTGCTCCAACTTCATCACAAAGCGGTTCACCATACGTGCATGCTACGGTAATCACAAACTTCAATGCAAGTATTCTTTAAGTTCATAATCACCCAACTAGTATGACTTTAATATCACCATCCTCATATCTCAATACAATTATCAAGTATCAAATTGATCATAGCATCTAATTCACTTTCTATGATAGTTTTTTTTATTATACCCAACTTGGATGCTCATTATTCCAGGACCAATTTTATAACCATAGAAAATACCATGTTGTTCTAAGAGACTCTCAAAATAATATAAGTGAAGCATTAGATATCAACAATTTCTACAAAATTAAGCCACCGTCGTGCTCTAAAAAGATATAAGTGAAGCACTAGAGCAAAACTATCTAGCTCAAAAGATATAAGTGAAGCACATAGAATATTCTAATAAATTCTAAATCAAGTGGGCTTCTCCCAAAAGGTGTGTGCAGCAAGGATTATTGTGGTAAACTAAAAATCAAAGACTAATATCATACAAGACACTCCAAGCAAAACACATATCATGTGGCGAATAAAAATATAGCTCTAAGTAAAGTTACCGATAGACGAAGACGAAAGAGGGGATGCCTTCCGGGGCATCCCCAAGCTTCGACTTTTGGTTATCCTTGAATATCTTGGGGTGCCATGGACATCCCCAAGGTTAGGCTCTTGCCACTCCTTATTCCATAGTCCATCAAATCTTTTACCCAAAACTTGAAAACTTCACAACAAAAAACTCAACAGGAAATCTCATAAGCTCCGTTAGTGCAAGAAAGAAAAACCACCACATAAGGTACTGTAATGAACTCATTATTTATTTATATTGGTGTTAAACCTACTGTATTCCAACTTCTCTATGGTTCATACCCTACATACTAGCCATAGATTCATAAAAATAAGCAAACAACACACAAAAAATAGAATCTGTCAAAAATAGAACAGTCTGTAGAAATATGTAACTCTAGAATACTTCTGGAACTCTAGAAATCCTACCAAAATAGGAAGTCCTTGGCAATTTATCTATTGATCTACAGCAAAAATAATCAAGGCAAAAGAACGTTTCTATGAATTACTAAAATTATTTTTGTGCGCGTAAAGTTTCTGTTTTTCAGCAGAATCAAATTAGCTATCACCGTAGGTTATCCTATAGGTTCTACTTGGCACAAACACTAATTAAAACATGAAAACACATCTAAACAGAAGCTAGATGAAATATTTACTACTAAACAGAAGCAAAAAAAATGAGTTGCCTCCCAACTAGCGCTATTGTTTAACACCCCAAGCTAGGCATAAAAGTGAGGATAGATCTAAGTAGTGTCATAATAATAAGATAGATCACGAAAACTCATCTCATATTCTCCACGCTCTGCGGCAAATTTTCTTTGAGGCAAGCAAAAGTAATCAAAATGGCTAAATTTAATGGGACAAAAGTCCCCAAGATCAATCTCAGGAGGTATGAGCTCCTCTTTTGGCCCTTCATGTTGCACAATCAATTCATCATTATAAATATTCTTTTGACAGAACCTTTTGAGTTTACACTCAAGAGAATATCCTAGCTCATTATTTCGAATAGCAAAATCATTATTGAGTTCAGAAATTTTATCAACTAGAACAGTGGTAGGAACCTTTTTTTAAGGTTTTCATTAAAGGCAATATAGTCCAAAGATTGGAAACGCATAATTTCCTCTTGATCAAAGAGGATCGCCTCTATGGGAGGACGACCGGCGTCCACCCTATAGTGCGGGAAAATTTCTTTGGCTTCTTTTATTATAAATCTAAACTCATGTGCCAAAAAGATAGTAGTTGCATGCTTAACATAAGAATGCTCAATATTAGAAAATTCTAGGAAAATTCTTTGTATGCAAGGATGCATGTGCATAAACTGTCTTTCAAGTTCAACTATAAGCATGGCGATAGCATCCGCAAGACTACTAGTTCTATGCAAGATAGAACTACCCATAGAAGGTAAAGCACCGGCACAAGTAAAGAAATCTTGAATAACCCCTTTTCCAATATATTACCACTACCGATTCGAAACTTTTTAGTATGTAAAATAGGGGGTTCTTCAACAGGAGCATCAGAATTCTCCATGCTATTATTTTTGTCCATATCAATGATAATCTCCCCAATTTCAGACATAATGACAGACAAACGCGAGGAGAAAGAGAGAGAGGAGATTGGGAAAGAGAGGGCGAATAAAACGACAAGGATGAAGTGGGGGAGAGGAAAACGAGAGGCAAATGGAAAATAATGTAATGCGAGGGAGATGAGTTTGTGATGGGTACTTGGTATGTTTTGACTTAAGCGAAGACCTCCCCGGCAATGGCGCCAGAAATCTTTGCTGCTACGTCTTGAGCTTGCGTTGGTTTTCCTTGAAGAGCGTAAGTATTTCCCTCAGTTTTTGAGAATCATGGTATCAATCTAGTAGGAGGCTCCTCAAAAGTCCTACGCACCTACACAAACAAACAAGAACCTCGCAACCAACGCAATAAAGGGGTTGTCAATCCCTTCACGGCCACTTTTAAAAGTGAGATCTGATAGAGATAATATGATAAGATAAATATTTTTGGTATTTTTGTGATATAGATTGGAAAAGTACAGATGCAAATAAAAATAGATTGAAAACTTATGATAAAAGATAGACCCGGGGGCCATAGGTTTCACTAGTGGCTTCTCTCAAGATAGCATAAGTGTTACGGTGGGTGAACAAATTACTATCGAGCAATTGATAGAAAAGCGCATAGTTATGAGATTATCTAGGCATGATCATGTCTATAGGCATCACGTCCGTGACAGGTAGACCGACTCCTGCCTGCATCTACTACTATTACTTCACCAGCGTTGCTACACACACGACAGTGTCAAGCCGATTTGTGCACGATCCTACTGATCTAACCACACATGCATGGGACGAAATGCAGCAGAACCGCTGGATGAGGCATCGTCCATGAATCGACCAATGAGTATCGGCTGCATAGTACTTTCGTTACTTCACACATCAACCGCTATCCGGCATGCATCTAGAGTATTAAGTTCATAAAGAACATAGTAACACATTAAGAAAGATGACATGATGTAGAGGGATAAACTCATGAAATATGATATAAATCCCATCTTTTTATCCTCGATGGCAACAATACAATACGTGACTTGCTGCCCCTGCTGTCACTGGGAAAGGACACCGCAAGATTGAACCCAAAGCTAAGCACTTCTCCCATTGCAAGAAATATCAATCTAGTAGGCCAAACCAGACTGATAATTCGAAGAGACTTGCAAATATAACTTAATCACACATAAAAGAATTCAGAGGAGATTCAAAAATTTCTCATAGATAAACTTGATCATAAACCCACAATTCATCGGATCTCGACAAACACACCGCAAAAAGAGTTACATCGAATAGATCTCCAAGAAGATCGAGGAGAACTTTGTATTGAGATTCAAAGAGAAAGAAGAAGTCATCTAGCTAATAATTATGGACCCGAATGTCTGTGGTAAACTACTCACAACTCATCGGAAGGGCCTTAGAGATGATGTAGAGGCCCTTCCCCTCCGGTGGAGCACCGACGAAGGCTCCAAGATGGGATCTCGCGGATACAGAAGGTTGCGATGGTGGAATTAGGTTTTCGTGGTCTGTTCTGATGTTCTTGGGGTACGTGAGTATATATAGGAGGAAGAAGTAGGTCGGTGGACGCTCGAGGGGCCCACAAGGGTGGGGGGCGCACCCACTTGTAGGGGGCGCGTCGGGCACCCTCGTGGTTACCTCGGTTGTTGCGTGACTTCCACTCCAAGTCTCCAGGTTTGCATTTGTTCCAAAAAGATCGCTCCCGAAGGTTTCATTATGTTTGGACTCTGTTTGATATTCCTTTTTTTCAAAACACTGAAATAGGCAAAAAAACAGCAATTCAGGCCGGGCCTCCGGTTAGTAGGTCAGTCCCAAAAATGATATAAAAGTGTAAAGTAAAGCCCATAAACATCCAAAACGGGTAATATAATAGCATGGAACAATAAAAAATTATAGATACATTGGAGACGTATCAGCCGGCATCGACGACGAAGCTCGGTTCCGCCGCGTAGATCGCGTTGGAGCCGATGTGAATTCTCATCGCACCGCGATGATTTGCCGCTCGAACCTGTATGGGCCACCAATGTCGGTGCTAAATCTAGCATAACTCAAGGTTGGGGTCCTAAGCTAGATGTCTTGGAGCGATGGTAACATGGACACACGATTTTATCCAGGTTCGGGCTCTCTCGAAGATATAATACCCCACGTCTTGCTTTTCATTGTATTGATATGGGGTACAGTACAGAATACATGTATCTACCACGGGGTTGTTCTAATGAATATGAGATTCGAGCAAACCAACCTGTGGTTGGATGGTTAGAGGGACAGTGTTATCCCAGCCCACCAGGGTTCAAGTCCTGGTGCTCGCATTATTCCTGGATTTATTTCAGGATTTTCGGTGATACACTTTCAGTGGGAGGAGATGTTACCGTCGATGACGTGACGCCTATGGCGACTTCGTAAATCTCAAGATGATATGCCGGCTTAGTCTATTGAAGGTGCTCATAGGGGGCAGGGTGTGTGTGCGCGCATTCATGCGTCTGTACCGTGTTAAAAAAGAATATGAGATTCAATGATCTATTGACTAGCCTAGCCTCGGCTTATATAATGTACCGAAGGCCTAGGATTTAGAGGAGTCCTAGTCGGCCACGTCGGTGGAGAGGACTCATTGTCTTTGATCACCAAGTCTTGTGGAATTTTTCTCGTATATGTCATGGGCTGTCTGAAGTGGTCCATTAGCTAACCGTCATGGGGTCCTAGGCCCGACCCACCTTGTCGGGAGACAACATGGCGAGTCCCCCTAATCCAGGACACCGTCAGATATGTCAGCAGATATCAACTTATCCAAGTTAAGTTTCTTACAAAGAGAAAAAGGAATAATACCAACACATGCACCTAAAACGCATAAAGCAAGCTTCACATAGCTATTTTAAAGGTTAAAAGTGCATGTAATCCCCTTGGCTGATTTTGGTAACTAATGCCAACATATCTCAAAGAACTAATGCTTTATCTTAGTTATCTCGGGAAAGTTCCTTGCGTGTGCAGCAAAAAGGAATGAAGGTGCCCCCTACAAATTTACATGTGGACAAGTGTTGGCCAAGCCCAAGGATTCTCTTTTCGTTTTAGTGACCCGATATCACATTGAGTCCATAAGCATTGCCAATACTATCAAAAGGGGACGAGGATGGTGTGATGAGTTTCTTTATCCACGTGCTTAAGGATCAAACTCCAATGCTCTCAAAAGCCTCCACAATTTCTCCACTATATCTACCTTAGTTCCATACTTCACAGTTGTCGAGCTTTTGCAAATGGAACCGCCAGGTACTTCAGAGTTGCCCTTGTTGTTTGGCCTTCCGTTCTCATTCTCTCGTTACAAATAAGCAATATGGGCATGCACTCCCATACTCTCTCTCATATGAACAAACTCAATGGTTGTGACCTAGTAAGGCTTGTGGCTGGTTATAACATTAGGAGGAGAGTTTCGAAAGCGGGTATGTCCTTGACGCCTCACGAGCCAAGTACTTCTCTCACCTCTCCTAACACAAGGGTTGTGTGTGCTCCACCAAACGTTCATGTGTCCACTTTGTCGGTGTACACCAACTTTCGCTATAGGCCCCCCTATACACCCCTAGCCCCCCATATACACACCCATGCTAAATTTGATTTGTTTGCTAACGACCCAATACCCCTTATTGTATTATTTCCACAACAACACAATTAATCTAAACTTTTTCAGAAGCTTGAACGCAATAAACACCTACAATATATGGGTTCAACGGGAATAGAAGAATCCGTTGAAATTGTCAATTCACCTCTGATGTATTTGCTAGCTCGCTATTTTCAGTCAAAATGACATGTTTACTCCATACCATCCTTGAATACAACATTTAATATAAAGAATATGCCAATTCGAATTTCAATCATAATGGAAGCCCAATTGGCCCACAAGAGGAGCGCGCGAAAAAGGGAATTGGCGCCTTGGCGCGACGAGTTGGGGGGGGGGGGGACACACACAGGCAACAAGGTGCGCGGGAAGCAAAGCGCGCGAAACAGGAACAAGCCGCCAAACTGGAAAATGCACCTGGCAGAATTCAAACCGCGCGCGGCCCCTCACCGCGCGCATCCGCTCGCGCACCGTGAAGCGAAATCCTATGAGATTTAAAAACCCGGCACAAGGACTGCAAGTCGCAAACTGGGAAACCAAACGCCCGTGTACGCCTTTCGCTGGTGGCAGAAACCAAATTTCAAGCCTGGGCGCTCCATTTCAAATTTCGAACTCGGAAGCCAACCAAACCAAACCATTCCAAAAAGAGGCAGACCCCACACAGTCCACACCAGCCGCTCTATTACTTTCCATTTCGAAATCTACCAGCCGCTCCCAGCTCACCACGTGACATAAACAACTTCCTTCCCAGACCCCCGGTCCTTACAGACCTGGTACATGTTTCACTGACAGGTGGGCGAGGACACCACACTGGCCCACCTGTCGGTGGGACTCCAGGTGGGAAGGGCGGGTCCTGTCCGTTCGGACACGACCCCGAAAAATTTCAAACCAGCGGTAACCCACCGTTTCGATCCCGCCCGCGCACCGCCCCGGTCTCTCTGGCGCGTGGGGCCCGCGCGTCAGGCCTTCACCTCGGGCAGCCTCATCTTTTAACGCCCGTCTAATTCTCTCCGACCGTCTCATTCTCTCTCCCCCTCCCCTCCCTCGTGTGCCACCCCAAATCTCCGAGCCGAGCTCCCAAACCCTAGCCTCCGGCGCCGGCGATGGCCCTCGTCGCGTCGGCGTGAGACGGGATCTGTTGCGCGCGGCGGCGGGGAGTTGCGGCGGGAGGGAGTCGGGCTGGCGGGGATGGAGGCGAGGCGGATCTCGGCCACCCCACGGCCGTGCAACGGCCGGCGCGTGGTGGCGAGGAAGAGGCCGAGGCAGGAGGCGGTCATCAGCAGCGTCAGGAAGCTGCAGCGCCGGGAGATCAGCTCCCGCCGGGAACGCTCCTTCGCCATGAACTCCGCGAAGGAGCGCTTCCGCAACATACAGCTGCAGGTTCGTTTTCCCTGCTCGCCCCCCGGTCCCGTGTCCAACTTTCTTTAACCTTTCGTTCGCGTGCATCTGCGGAGAGGTTATGTTTGCTTCGTGTGGGGGAATCGCGTCCCTCGGATGTTCTGGACCTCACAATTATAGCCGGGACTAAAGTAGCCGATTCGTGGACGGGGTGTGGGGGTTAGGTTTGGTAGGCAGGGAAAAGTGAGATCTTGTTAGGTTTCGGTGAACTGTCGGTGGTATTTGGGATCCTAGTGTGCTGGTGAAGGCTTCGCCACGCTTCATTTGCTTGATGTAATGGAGAGTTTGTGCATAGGCGCTTAAACAGTAATGAGGATTTGTGGTAGTCGCCGGTCTGTAGTCCAATTTCTTGTTCTTTTTGATGAGGATCCGGTCTGTAGTCCAGTTGAGCAGATGTGTGCCAGATGGGCTGTCCTGTGCATCTTGCACCATTCTGTCTGGCCTGTCCTGCAACTTCTGATGAAATTTTAGGCATTGTTGATGGATATGTAATCATATTAGTATTTACTTCCTTTCTCATGAATGTGCAAGACCCATGATATTTGTATTCCTGTCAATTTGTGAATTGCTGCAATCAGCAAAGAAGATGACAGTTGTTACTTATCTGTCGCATATGGCCTTTGAGTTAAGCTGTTTGTTCATTTTATTTAATCATTGTTTGATTCCAAGTTGGGGCTATGAATGCTGGGAATCAGTTGCCTGTCTATTAGTACATGAGTGTTGCTGATGGGTGTATTTGTCCTGGACTTCTGGTTATTCACTGCTTTGGTCACATTACAGTGCTCAGATAACTGATCTATTGCTGTTCTTCCTGCACTGAACAAAGGGCATGAGGGCACCTTGTTTTCAACAAAACCAAGACATCAGAACTTGGGGTGCTCCACAACCTACTTTGTGGCCAGAAGTCACACCTATTAGAACTGTTAACCTTGGGAGTTTTTTTCTCATATCCCTTGTCTGCTGAAATAATTGGTTTTACTCCCCTCCTGTTTTTTTAGTATCATTGTTTGTTCTTGCCTCTAACAGTGCCCATTTGCTATCATTTTAGGAGGAGTTTGACACTCATGATCCTAAGGAGAACAATGTGCTACTACCTTACATTAGGAAGAGGTCAAAAATTATTGAGATAGTTGCAGCACGTGATATAGTTTTTGCTTTATCACAATCAGGAGTATGTGCTGCTTTTAGTAGAGGTATGCTTGTTTTCTTGCCGTGCGCCCATGCTTCATATGGTGATACTGAGATGCTCTTCTTACATTTCCAGTGACAAATAAGAGAATATGCTTTCTAAATGGGAGTCCAGATGAAGTTGTTCGTAGTTTATTCTACAACAAGAACAATGATTCCCTCATTACTGTGTCAGTATATGGTTCTGAAAATTTTAGTGCCTTGCGATGCAAGACAACTCGAATAGAGTAAGCTATCAGTCCTTGTCTTTCAACAGTGAATATCTGTTTCTTTCATCTTGATTAAGACCCCTTTCAACTGTTTCAAGGTATATACGTCGTGGAACACCAGATGCTGGTTTCCCTCTTTTTGAGACAGAGTCCTTGAAATGGCCTGGATTCGTTGAGTTTGATGATGTCAATGGAAAGGTTTTAACTTATTCTGCTCAAGACAGGTACTTTAACTTATGTAATGACTTGTTTTTGAAAATGGATGAATTTTAACTTCTGCAATGGTGGTATGCACTTTCTGGAACTGTGCTGATTGTATCCCATTCTGCAAACAGCACTTACAAGGTTTTTGACTTGAAAAACTACACCCTACTGTATTCCATATCTGACAAGAATGTTCAAGAAATAAAGATCAGGTAACTGTATTCTCACTTCTCCTTGTCACTTTGCTGTTCAACAAATTCTTCTGTTATCGTTGGAATGCCTCTTCTCTTACTTGCAACAAAACTGAGAAAAATGTTCGTTTCAATAGGCAAAACTGATTAAAGCTAGAAATTATTCATCCAATGCACATACAAAGGGCAGCAGTAATCTTATATCGCTGGTGTTGTCAATTTGTTGTGCATCCTAGTTGAACCTGATTTATGTACTTCAAGCTTAAAATGATTGATTTGTTTCAGTAGGAATGCATGTTTATATATTTGTCTAATACCTGTTAACTTGTGACAGTCCTGGTATAATGCTTTTGATTTATACAAGAACAAGCAGCTCCATTCCTCTGAAGATTCTTAATATTGAGGATGGCACAGTTTTGAAATTCTTCAACCACCTCCTCCATCGAAATAAGAAGGTGGATTTCATTGAACAGTTTAATGAAAAGCTCTTGGTCAAGCAGGATGGAGAGAATCTTCAAATACTTGATGTAAGTATTTTCCTTGAGTGCTTAGGGAAATCAATAAAAAATGACTGTTGTTTCTTGCTTATTCTTTATCTCATTTTGTTGCAGGTACGGAACTTCCAGTTGACTGAAGTGAGCAGTACTGAGTTCATGACTCCATCTGCCTTTATCTTTCTGTATGAACTCCAGTTGTTTTTGACATTCCGGAATCGATCTGTAGCAGTTTGGAATTTCCGAGGTGAACTAGTAACATCATTTGAGGATCACCTGCTGTGGCACCCTGACTGCAATACCAATAACATATACATAACCAGTGATCAAGATCTTATTATTTCTTACTGCAAGGCTGATTCCACTGATTCATCTTCAGAAGAAAATGGTAAGATTTGGTTTCCTTTGCTGTTTGTTGTAGGCTAAATTGTGTAATTGTTATACATTTGGATCACTGTGTGTTGCGTCTTGCTAGTTATCATTGTTTTGGTTTCCTTTGACATTCTTTGGTTCTGCATTCATGCTCCATACACTTCTGGCACTGAGCAAATTTAATTAAACATGCTGTTGCATCATATCATACTTGGCCCTCCTTTAATGAATGGTACCCGTGGCCAGTTAGGCATCCATAGTGACATCTTTCCACCAGTCAGCAGATAACGGGACTTACCTTATGGTCGTGGATAACATGACTCATCTCATGTTTGCTCATGTGCAGCTGGCTCTATAAACATCAGCAACATACTGACAGGGAAATGCTTGGCTAAAATAAAGGCTGGCAATTTCAACGAGCAAAAGAAGACATGGAAGTTCCAGAATACAATCACTGAGGCTCTTGAGGACATCACAGCTCTGTACTACGATGAAGAGCGTGATGAGATCTACACTGGCAACTGCCATGGCCTTGTTCATGTGTGGGCGAACTGAGAGCAGAGAAAGCAAATTTCAGGGACAAACAAGGTGTTCGTTTGCAGGCGGACCAATTTAACAACCAAGCCTCAGGTGGTGCTGGCCGCGAAGAGGTCTTGGGTCTCCAGCCGTTAGCAATTTGTTGGTGTGGATTATTGCGGTGTCGAGCTGCTCTTTACCGACAGAAGATTTGTTGTAGAGTTAGTGCTTGTCATGTGCTTTACCATAGCCTGTAGTAGCCTTGGAGATGTCTTGAGGCGAGCTCTTAAACTGTACCTCATGTAATGTGCCTTCCTGGTAGTTAACTCTGCTACCTGAAATAGTGATACCTCATTCTGTCTGTCATGTGTCTGGTTGTTGTTGAGTTTGGGATCTTGTAAACATAAACAATTGGAATATGTGGCATAGAAAACGCCTTCTACTCTGAAGAGAGATGGTTGACGGCAAAAACAACATTTCTTTTGAGGAACACATGGTTACTTTATTGCTCAATGATAAGGGATACAATTGTAGCATCTGATGGTTGTAGCGACCATGGTCTAGAGATAACACAGTCTTTGCAAAATTATGCGCCTCATGATTTGATGTTCTTCCCTCATGTATGAGACAAACTGAAACAAAAGATTGTGCATGCTGTTTGATCTCCAGCAAAACTGAGCTGTATGTAACATGCTTCCTTCGTTGATAGTTGACGGCAAAAAAACACTTAAGAAGTGCCAAGACCATGCGGTGTAGGTGCCAGATGTCCAGGCCTGAATGTGGGAGCCTTTTAAGACAAATTTTGGCATATTTGTCTCACGATTGCCTGTTTGAAAATTTCTGACCACTAGCTTCATCTCACTTTTGTGTTTTATGTTTTCTATTTCAACAACCGTAGACGAGTAGATTTGCATATAATATTCTTTGACCACTAGCTTCATCTCATTTTTATGTTTTATGTTTTCTGTTTCAACAATCGTAGATGAGTAGATTTACATCTTCCTATTAGACTGTACAAATGCTACCTAGCTTTGCATGTGGTTTGTTTTATTCACTCCTTACTCTCGTTTACCTGGTCCCTTCTAATCTATACAACTGTGCTTTCGAGACAAATGTGGTGATCATCCTGGCCGTGCTCTTCCTCGTGCTGCTTGCTTCCTCTCAACTAGGAAGGTGTTGGGCCGCAAGTGCAAGGGTTTCTAGCAAGCATTTCCCCCCTCAAAGTGGATGACCTTAAGTTTTATCGAACTAGTAGGAGTTTGTCATGCAACCAATTATAAATATATGCACACAAAAAATACAAAACAGCCTTAGCCCCCAATGAAACTAGTAAGATTGCCCTTCTTATTAGCCTTGCTATTTACAAGGATTAAACACGAGTATGTATGGAAGATTGTATTTGCAAAGAAAAGAAATAAAAGCAAATAATTGTAAAGAACGTTTGATCGAGGTTAAAAGCAATGGAAGAAGAACGGATTGGCATCCATAGGTTCACTAGTGGATTTTCTCCAAAAGAAATAGCAAGGTGTGATGAATAAATTACAGCTGCATATCGATTAAATCGCAATTTTTGTGAGTATGAGTATATATGGCGCAATTGCCTATGAACATCACATCCAAACATCTATATACCATTATCCAATTGCATCTATAGCTAATTCTTCACCCAAGATCGCTATCCAGCATGCATTTCAAAGTATTAAGTAAAGACATAGAGTATTGCATGAAGTAGATGGTATATTGTCTTGACCCTGCGTTCAAAGGACAACTACACAATCGTCTTTTTATCCCTAGTGGTAACAATACAATACAAGCCTTCTCCACTTTCTGTCACTACGGTAGATTATTTGCAAGATTGAACCCAACTAACATACACAACTCCCTCTTGGAGATCATCCATCAAACTTGGCCAAAGAAAGACAAATACACCAGAGAGCATATACGTATAAGAATTGCGCAACAAATAGACCAAATTTATCTCAAAGAATTCATGGATAGTTCTGATCGTAAAGTGACAATTTATCACACCACAACAAATACACCAACAGATTACATCAGATGTATCACAATCATGTAGGGAAGATCATGTGATCTTTGTAATGAGAAGCAAGGTAAAGAAAAACATCTAGGCACTAAGTTGATACCTTAGTCCATAAAAATGTTAAAAGATGGTGCCAAAACTTTACCAAAGTGATATAAACATAACATGGAACAATAAAAAATTACAGATACTTTTGAGACATATAGCATCCCCAAGCATAATCCCTACTCGTCCTCGAGAAGGTAGATGACAACAATATATTTTTTGATTGTAAATGCTACTAACATGAATCATGATCAATCTAATGTAATGTAGGTACTATTTTAAAGAATAGCGATGCAATGCAATCATCTATAGTTGATAAAAAGCAAGTAGAATCAAAAAGTCCAAGTAAGATACCTCTTGCTTTCATATCAAGTTCACCAATGCCTTTAGGTTTACAGAGTGTCATATCATGAAAGCAGAATATGCAAGTCTTCCTTGTATCAAAAACAATTTTGTCATAAACCGGCTAGAGTGTCATTCAAGCACATCAACTACATAACCTCCTATTTCAACCAATCAACACTTATGCAATACTTGAGTGCGAGACTTGATCTTTGCACTTAAATGGAAAACGGAGAATAATGATGGAGATTTATAAGAAGTAAAAAAGTGAAAGACAGTCTTGCATCAACGCGACTGATCATTAGGCAATGGGGAGTATGTCAATTTTAATACAAGGAGTACGGACTGTCATGCAACAGATGCACTAGAGCTATGAATATATGAAACTTGTCCAAATGAATTAATGGAGTCTGCATCCAGCTTTGCTTGTTCATGAATGAAAGGGCTAGTTATCGACTAGAGGGGGGGGGGGGTGAATAGGCGATTTTTATGAAAGTCTTCAAAACATGGGAGTTTCAAAGACAAACAATAGAAACGACACTATTCTTATGCAGCGGAAGGTAGACTACAACAGACAAGCCATAGTCAAGTATTAAATGAAGTGAAAGCACGATGACTATTAGCAGCTAGGTAGTAAAGATCAGGATGAAAGATAGTATGAAGCCAATCAAGACAAGAGTCACACAGTGAAGTCAAACGGATAATGCAAGCAGGCAATGACTTCACGAAGACAAACTATAAGTAAAGAGAAGCGAGAGATAGAACCAGTAGCTTCAGGAGGACAGGGGTTTGTTCGACCAGTTCCAGTTGCTGTGACAACTGTACGTCTGGTTAGGGAGGCTGAGATTTAACTCAGAAGACCGTGTCTTCACCTTATTCCCCTTGAGCTAAGGACTCTCAGTCCCCGCCCAATCACTCTGGTAAGTCTTCAAGGTAGACTCCCAAACCTTCACAGACTTCGTTCACCGGCAATCCACAATGACTCTTGGATGCTCAGAACGTGACGCCTAACCGGCTGGAGGATTCACAGTCCTCAAGTGAAATAAGTCTTCAGATCACGCGGACAGAAAGACTTCAGTGATGCCAAACACTCTTTGGGCTCTGGGTGGTTTGGGCTTTGTCCTTGCAAGGATTCTCTCCCAAAAGCTTCGGAGGTGGGTTGCTTTCAAACGATAAAAGCCGTGTACTACCTCTAAGCAGCCACCAATTTATGGTGTAGGGGGTGGGCTATTTATAGCCACTGGGCAACCCGACCTGATTTGTCCTAAATGACCCTGGGTCACTAAGGAACTGACATGTGTCTCAACGGTCAGATTTCAAACACACGCGACAGCTTGACTTGGGATACAAGTAAAGCTGACTCATTCGACTCTGGATAAGATTTGCTCTCATTGTCTTCGCTCAAAGACATAGGATTTGGTTGAGCATCACTTCAGTCACTCTGACTTTGTTCACTTGGACCCCACTTAACAGTACGGTGGTTCCTATGACTCAACAAAGAAGAAAAGGAAACAACGGCACTACCAAGTCTTCGCGCTCCATAGTCTTCATGCAATGTCTTCCCATGTCATAGTCTTCCATGTGAATAGCTTCACAGATCACCATTGTCTTCAATGTCTTCACACATTTTTAGGGGTAATCTCCGGTAGGTAAACCGAATCAATGAGGGACTACTACCTGTGTTATCCTGCAATTCTCACAAACACATTAGTCCCTCAACCAGGTTTGTCGTCAGTACTCCAAAACCAACTAGGGGTGGCACTAGATGCACTTACAATCTCCCCCTTTTTGGTGATTGATGACAAACTTGTTGAATTTTTCAACGGGGATAAAAGTATATGAAATTGTAAAGGATTAAGATATTGTCTTCATAGATGGAGAACGTGTTGGGGAACATAGTAATTTCAAAAAAATTTCCTACGCACACATAGGATC
The DNA here is from genome assembly GCF_018294505.1 of Triticum aestivum. Lineage (NCBI taxonomy): Eukaryota > Viridiplantae > Streptophyta > Magnoliopsida > Poales > Poaceae > Triticum > Triticum aestivum. The sequence continues at coordinate 544,286,627 of NC_057795.1, forward strand.
ATGGTGATGTATAGCAACGAGAGGCGAGAGGGTGTCCACATACCCTCGTAGACCGAAAGCAGAAGCATTAGCACAACGCGGTTGATGTAGTCGTACGTCTTCAAGATCCGACCGATCCAAGTACCGAACGCACGACACCTCCGAGTTCAGCACACGTTCAACTCGATAACGTCCCTCGAACTCCGATCCAACCGAGCTTTGAGGGAGAGTTCCGTCAGCACGACGGCATGGTGACGACGATGATGTTCTATCGATGCAGGGCTTCGTCTAAGCACCGCTACGATATTATCGAGGTGGATTATGGTGGAGGAGGGCACCGCACATGGCTAAGAGATCCAAGGGATCAATTGTTGTGTCTCCATGGGATGCCCCCTCCCCCGTATATAAAGGAGTAGAGGAGGGGAGGGCCGGCCCTCTCTTGGGCGCGCCATAGGGGAGTCCTACTCCCATCGGGAGTAGGATTCCCCCCTTCCAAGTTGGAGTGGGAGAAAGGAAAGGGAGAAGGAGAAGGAAGGAAGGGGGCGCCCCCCTCCCTAGTCCAATTTGGACCAGTCCATGGGGAGGGATGCGACCACCCTTTGAGGCCTTTCTCTCCTTTCCCGTATGGCCCATTAAGGCCCACTACGAATTCCCGTAGCACTCCGGTACTCCAAAAAATACCTAAATCACTCGGAACCTTTCCGAAGTCCGAATATAGTCGTCCAATATATCGATCTTTACGTCTCGACCATTTCGAGACTCCTCGTAATGTCCCCGATCTCATCTGGGACTCTGAACTACCTTCGGTACATCAAAACACATAAACTCATAATATAACTGTCATCGAACTTTAAGCGTGCGGACCCTACGAGTTCGAGAACTATGTAGACATGACCGAGACACGTCTCCGGTCAATAACCAATAGCGGAACCTGGATGCTCATATTGGCTCTCACATATTCTATGAAGATCTTTATCGGTCAAAACCGCATAACAACATACGTTGTTCCCTTTGTCATCGGTATGTTACTTGCCCGAGATTCGATCGTCGGTATCTCAATACCTAGTTCAATCTCATTACCCGCAAGTCTCTTTACCCATTCCGTAATACATCATCCCGCAACTAACTCATTAGTTGCAATGCTTGCAAGGCTTATATTGATGTGCATTACCGAGTGGGCCCAGAGATACCTCTTCGACAACCGGAGTGACAAATCCTAATCTCGAAATACGCCAACCCAACAAGTACCTTTGGAGACACCTGTAGAGCACCTTTATAATCACCCAGTTATGTTGTGATGTTTGGTAGCACACAAAGTGTTCCTCCGGTAAACGGGAGTTGCATAATCTCATAGTCATAGGAACATGTATAAGTCATGAAGAAAGCAATAGCAACATACTAAACGATCAAGTGCTAAGCTAACGGAATGGGTCAAGTCAATCACATCATTCTCCTAATGATGTGATCCCATTAATCAAATGACAACTCTTTGTCCATGGCTAGGAAACATAACCATCTTTGATTAATGAGCTAGTCAAGTAGAGGCATACTAGTGACACTCAGTTTGTCTATGTATTCACACATGTATCATGTTTCCGGTTAATACAATTCTAGCATGAATAATAAACATTTATCATGAAATAAGGAAATAAATAATAACTTTATTATTGCCTCTAGGGCATATTTCCTTCAGTCTCCCACCTGTACTAGAGTCAATAATCTAGTTCACATCATCATGTGATTCAACACCAATATTCACATCTGTATGTGATTAACACCCATAGTTCACATCGTCATGTGACCAACACCCAAAGGGTTTACTAGAGTCAATAATCTAGTTCACATCGCTATGTGATTAACACCCAAAGAGTACTAAGGTATGATCATGTTTTGCTCGTGAGAGAAGTTTAGTCAATGGGTCTGTCACATTCAGAACCGTATGTATTTTGCAAATATTCTATGTCTACAATGCTCTGCATGGAGCTATTCTAGCTAATTGCTCCCACTTTCAATATGTATCCAGATTTAGACTTAGAGTCATCTGGATCGGTGTAAAAGCTTGCATCGATGTAACTCTTTACGACGAACTATTTTATCACCTCCATAATCGAGAAACATCTCCTTAGTCCTCACTAAGGATATTCTTGACCGCTGTCCAGTGATCTACTCTTAGATCAAAATTGTACTCCCTTGCCAAACTCAGAGCAAGGTATACAATAGGTCTGGTAGCATAGCATACTTATAGAACCTATGACTAAGGCATAGGGAATGATTTTTCATTCTCTTTCTGTTTTCTGCCATGGTCGGGTTTTGAGTCTTACTCAACTTCACACCTTGCAACATAGGCATGAACTCCTTCTTTGACTATTCCATTTTGAACTACTTCAAAATCTTGTCAAGGTATGTACTAATTGAAAATCTTATCAAGCGTCTTGATCTATCTCAATAGATCTTGATGCTCAATATGTAAGTAGCTTTACTGAGGTCTTTCTTTTAAAAACTCCTTTCAAACACTCCTTTATGCTTTCCAGAAAATTCTACATCATTTCTGATCAACAATATATCATTCACATATACTTATCAGAAAGGCTGTAGTGCTCCCACTCACTTTCTTGTAAATACAGGCCTTTCCAAAAGTCTACATAAAACCATATGCTTTGATCAACTCATCAAAGCGTATATTCCAACTCCGAGATGCTTGCACCAGTCCATTGATGGATTGCTGGAGCTTGCACACTTTGTTAGCACCTTTAGGATTGATAAAACCTTCTGGTTGCATCATATACAACTCTTTAATAAATCCATTAAGGAATGCAGTTTTGACATCCATTTGCCAGATTTCATAAAATGTGGCAATTGCTAACATGATTCAGACAGACTTAAGCATAGATATGAGTGAGAAAATCTCATCGTATTCAACACCTTGAAATTGTCGATTTTTTTGCGACAAGTTGAGCTTCGTAGATAGTAACACTACTATCAGCATCCGTATTCCTCTTGAACATTTATTTTCTATGGCTTGCCGATCATCGGGCAAGACAACCAAAGTCCACACTTTGTTCTCATACATGGATCCCATCTCAGATTTCATGGCCTCAAGCCATTTCGCGGAATCTAGGCTCATCATCGCTTCCTCATAGTTCGTAGGTTCATCATGGTCTAGTAACATGACTTCCAGAACAGGATTACCGTACCACTCTGGTGCGGATCTCACTCTGGAAGACCTATGAGGTTCAGTAGTAACTTGATCTAATGCTTCATGATCATCATCATTAGCTTCCTCACAAATTGGTGTAGGAATCACTGGAACTGATTTCTGTGATGAACTACTTTCCAATAATGGAGAAGGTACAATTACCTCATCAAGTTCTACTTTCCTCCCACTCACTTGTTTCGAGAGAAACTCCTTCTCTAGAAATGATCCATCTTAGCAACAAATATCTTGCCTTTGGATCTGTGATAGAAGGTGTACCCAACAGTTTCCTTTGGGTATTCTATGAAGACGCACTTCTCCGATTTGGGTTCGAGCTTATCAGGTTGAAACTTTTTCACATAAGCATCGCAGCCCCAAACTTTAAGAAACGACAACTTTGGTTTCTTGCCAAACCACAGTTCATAAGGTGTCATCTCAATGGATTTTGATGGTGCCCTATTTAAAGTGAATGCTGCTGTCTTTAATGCATAACCCCAAAACGATAGTGGTAAATCGGTAAGATACATCATAGATCGCACCATATCCAATAAAGTGTGGTTACGACGTTTGGACACACCATAACATTGTGGTGTTCCAGGTGGCGTGAACTATGAAACTATTCCACATTGTTTTATATGAAGGCCAAACTCGTAACTCAAATATTCTCCTCCATGATCATATCGTAGAAACTTTATTTTCTTGTTACGATGATTCTCCACTTCACTCTGAAATTCTTTGAACTTTTCAAATGCCAGACTTGTGTTTCATTAAGAAGATATACTCTGTAACGCCCCGGATACAACTTTCCATATTCGTAACTCCAACTCTTGCCTTTTCCGGAGATGCGATATGATATTTCCTTCGTGGTTGGGTTTTTGTCTTTTGTTTTGCTTTTTGTGCATGTCTTGCATTTCATATCATAGCATCATGTGCATTGCATCCGCATGTTTTCATAAAACCTCGTAGCCGTTCGTAGTTACCGCTTCTCTCTTTGTCTTCGTTTCCCTCTTGTCAGACCGCTTGTTCTTCTCTCAGACCAATTGGACCCTCTCTTCTCTCTTTCTCCAAGACCAACAAAACCCCCCTTGTCCCCGTGGCCTTTCGTTAGACCCCATTGTCTTTGTTTTCCCCTCTCGTCTAAATGCGCAACCTCTCTGCACAACCACCGACCTCCTCTTGCATGCGTCCGAAAACTGCCCCGAACCCGAACCGCTCAGTCATCACCGTGGCATTCAGATCATCTCCTAACATCTATAAAACATCTGCGTTTATTTGTTGGACTCCCATAAGCCATTTATCTTCGACCGTCCGATTACGATCAGAGGGACCAAATACCCCTAAACCTCCCCCACTTGCTATATAAATAGATCAACCCTAAAATCTAGGGAGATGTCCCATCCATCCCGCCTCGGCCGCCGCCACTTTCTTCATCGGGATCCCCTCACCAATCTCCCTCGATCCCCTCGCCCAATTCCACCAACCGAAGCCGCTTCCTCCTTCCTCGTTTTCCCCATCGGGCCAACCATCTCCTCTCCCTCGATCCACCCATTCCCGCAGCTCCTCCCCACGGCTTCCAGATCGAGCGAGCTCGATCTCCAGTAGCAGCGCCTTGGTTGCCCGCAGCTCCGTCGCCGCCGGGAACGAGTCCCTCTGCCCCGTCAAGTCCCAGCGCCATAGATGAGCCCCGCGCCACCCCTTCCTCCCTTTCCTGCTTCTCTCTTCTCCCTCTCACATCTCTCGCTCTCTGCAACAGGAACGCCATGGAGCCCCGCAGCAGACGCTCACGTTGCCGCTGCTCGCCCCGCTGTCCAATCGCCGGGTCCTGCTTCACCGCCTGCCGGAGTCACCCGAGCGCCTCCGCACCCAAGCTCCATCGTCCAAGTCCGCCGCCCCGTGTCCATGTCACCACTGCCGTTGACCTGCTCTGTCCGGTGGTCTCCGAGCAGCACCACCTGTCGGATCTGCTCGAGCTTGCCGCCCCCTGCGCTTCAAGTCCCTCCCGCCGGAGCCCCAAGTCCAGCGCCGCCTCGCCCTGCCTTGCAGCGAGCCCCTACTCGCGTTGACCACCTGCAGCTCGTCTCGAGGACCCGCGCCAAGTCACCCGCGCGAGGCCTCCTCCTCTGCTCCCGCACCTGAGGCCCAGAGCTCCTTCAGCTCGACCCCGTCCGCCGAGCTCCCTGCCGCGCCGGAGTCCCGCCGCGCCTCTGCTTCCCCTGCATCGCCCCTGCCTTCTGCCTCGTCCTCCTCCGAGCAGAGAATGAGCACACGTTGCCGCCGCGTGTTGACCCGCGCCTGGGTCGCATCCAGCACGCCGAGGCCCAGCGCATCTACATCCCCTAGCCGGTCCATGAGGCCCAATGTGAGCCGCTCCCCTAGCCCCTCCAGTTTCGGCCCATAACCTGTTTTTTTTCTGTCCAGCGATTTTGCCATTTATCCAGTGAATTACCTGTTTTGCAGAAAAACCCTCTAACTTCATGCATATAATTACTCATGAACTATGCATCTTATGTAAATAAGTTATACATGAAATGCTTAGAATTTTGTGTAGATTAATAATATGCCACTTTCATCCATGTTTAAAATGTTTAAAATGCTGTTTGTTTAAATTTGCTAATATGCCATGTTAAAATGTTTTATTTCATAACTAAATAACCATAGCTCGGTTTTAAATAAACTTTATATGTATTTGGGGTGGAAAAATGCATAGCTTAACATGGTGGACTTTATTTTCCTGTTTAACAACAATAAAATAAGTTTTAGGGCAGAACAGTACCAAATTCATAAATATGGACATGAGGATTTTTCGAAATTGTTGCTTGTTGTTCCGGCCTCATTTAAACTTGCCTAGATAGGTAGCTTAATTATGCTTCACCTCTTGCCATGTTTAACAACATTTAATATTGTTTGGTAGCTTAAACGAGATTAAACTAAATATGTCCATGTATTGTTTTGTCAATATGCAACTCGCTGCATATCGAGCTCCACTTAACTTGTAGTATTGTTTGTTGCACTTTGCCATGCCATGCCTCATTTAAACCGGACATGCATCATACTTGTTTGTGCATCATGCCATGTTTATGCTTGTGCATTTACCATGTTGTTTGTTTATTTCCGGTGTTGCTTCTTAGTTCCGGTAATGTTGCGATTGTGAGGATTCGTTCGACTACTCCCGTTCGTCTTCTTCATGGACTCGTTCTTCTTCCTAGCGGGATTTCAGGCAAGATGATCGCTACCCTGGATCTCACTACTATCATTGCTATGCTAGTTGCTTCGTTCTATCGCTTTGCTGTGTTACCTATCGCTTGCTCTTCAAGCCTCCCTATTTGCCATGCCAGCCTCTAACCTTTGTCACCCTTCCTAGCAAACCATTGCTTGGCTATGTTACTGCTTTGCTCAGCCCCTCTTATAGCGTTGTTAGTTGCAGGTGAAGTTGAAGATTGCTCCATGATGGATAGGATTATGTTGGGATATCACAATATCTCTTATTTAATTAATGCATCTATATACTTGGTAAAGGGTGGAAGGCTTGGCCTTATGCTTGGTGTTTTGTTCCACTCTTGCCGCCCTAGTTTCTGTCATACCGGTGTTATGTTCCCGGATTTTGCGTTCCTTACGCGGTTGGGTGATTTATGGGACCCCCTTGACAGTTCGCTTTGAATAAAACTCCTCCAGCAAGGCCCAACCTTGGTTTTACCATTTGCCTCACCTAGCCCTTTTTCCCTTGGGTTTCCGGAGCCCGAGGGTCATCTTTATTTACCCCCCCGGGCTAGTGCTCGTCGTGAGCGTTGGTCCAACCTGTCAGCCGCCTGTGGCCACCAGGGGCAACTCTGGGATGGCCTACCGAAAGTTTGTACAATCCGGTGTGCCCTAAGAACGAGATATGTGCAGCTCCTATCAGGATTTGTCGGCACATTCGGGCGGCTTTGCTGGTCTTGTTTTACCATTGTCAAAATGTCTTGTAAACCGGGATTCCGAGACTGATCGGGTCTTCCTGGGAGAAGGTATATCCTTTGTTGATCGCAAGAGCTTATCATGGGCTAAGTTGGGACACCCCTGCAGGGTATAAACTTTCGAAAGCCGTGCCCGTGGTTATGGGCAGATGGGAATTTGTTAATGTCCGGTTGTAGATAACTTGACACCAGATTCGAATTAAAATGCATCAACCGTGTGTGTAGCTGTGATGGTCTCTTTTTGGCGGAGTCCGGGAAGTGAACACGGTTTTGGGTCATGTTTGACGTAAGTAGGAGTTCAGGATCACCTCTTGATCATTGCTAGCTTCACGACCGTTCCTGTTGCTTCTCTTCTCGCTCTCATTTGCGTATGTTAGCCACCATATATTCTTAGTCGCTGCTGCTACCTCACCACTTTACCCCTTCCTTTCCCATTAAGCTTTGCTAGTCTTGATACCCATGGTAATGGGATTGCTGAGTCCTCGTGGCTCACAGATTACTACAACAACAGTTGCAGGTACAGGTTATGCGATGATCATGACACGAGAGCGATGTTTGCTTGTTTTTGAGTTCTTCTTCTGCTTCTTCTTCGATCAGGGGATAGGTTCCAGGTCGGCAGCCTGGGCTAGCAGGGTGGATGTCGTTTGAGTTTCTGTTTGTGTTTCCTCCATAGTCGGATGATGCTCTTATGTATGATGATGTTGTATTCCTGTGGCATTGTATGCCTTTTGTATGTATCCCCATCTATTATGTAATGTTGATGTAATGATATCCACCTTGCAAAGCGTATAAATATGCGGTTCTATCCTTGGTGGGACCTTCGAGTCTCTTTAGGATAGTATCGCATATTGGGCGTGACATACTCATATCTGCTCAAATCATCTGTGAAGGTCAGAGAATAACAATACCCATCATGAGCATCAACACTCATTGGACCGCATACATCGATATGTATTATTTCCAATAAGTCACTAGCTCATTCCATTGTTCAGGAGAACGGAGTTTTAGTCATCTTGCCCAAAAGGCACGGTTCGCAAGCATCAAATGATTCAAAAAATCCATCTTTATGGAGTTTCTTCATGCACTTTACATCGATATGACCCAAACAGTAGTGCCACAAATAAGTTGCACTATCATTATCAACTTTGCATCTTTTGACAACAATATTATGAATATGTGTATCACTACGGTCGAGATCCAACAAACTATTTTCATTGGGTGTATGACCATCGAAGGTTTTATTCATATAAACAGAACAACGATTATTCTCTGACTTTAAATGAATAACCGTATTGCAATAAACATGATCACATCATATTTATGCTCAACGCAAATGCCAAATAACATTTATTTAGGTTTAACACTAATCTCGAAAGTATTGGGAGTGTGTGATGATGATCATATCAATCTTGGAACCACTTCCAACACACATCATCACTTCACCCTCAACTAGCCTATGTTTATTCTATAACTCCTGTTTCGAGTTACTAATTTTTAGCAACCGAACAAGTATCAAATACCCAGGGGCTACTATAAACACTAGTAAGGTACACATCAATAACCTGTATATCAAATATAGCCTTGTTCATTTTGCCATCCTACTTATCCACCAAATATTCAGGTTATTTCCGCTTACAGTGACCATTTCCTTTGCAGTAGAAGCACTTAGTTTCAGGCTTTGGTCCAGCTTTGGGCTTCTTCACGGGAGTGACAACTTGCTTGCCATTCTACTTGAAGTTCCCTTTCTTTTCCTTTGCCCTTTTCTTGAAACTACTGGTCTTATCAATCATCAACACTTGATGCTCTTTTCTTGATTTCTACCTTCGTCGATTTCAGCATCATGAAGAGCTCGGGAATCATTTTTGTCATCCCTTGCATTATAGTTCATCACGAAGTTCCAATAACTTGGTGATGGTGACTAGAGAACTCTGCCAATCACTATCTTATCTAGAAGATTAACTCCCACTTGATTCAAGCGATTGTAGTACTTAGACAATCTAAGCACTTGCTCACTAGTTGAGCAATTCTCCTCCATCTTTTAGCTATAGAACTTGTTGGAGACTTCATATCTCCCAACTCGGGTATTTGATTGAAATATTAACTTCAACTCCTGGAACATCTCATATGGTCCATGACGTTCAAAACGTCTTTGAAGTCCCGATTCTAAGCCATTAAGCATGGTGCACTAAACTATCAAGTAGTCATCATATTGAGCTAGCCAAACGTTCATAACGTCTGCATCTACTCTTGCAATAGGTGTTTCACCTAGCGGTGCATCAAGGACATAATTCTTCTGTGCAGTAATGAGGATACACCTCAGATCACGGACCTAGTCCGTGTCATTGCTACTATCATCTTTCAACATAGTTTTCTCCAGGAACATATATAAAAACATAGGGAAGCAACAACACAAGATATTGATCTACAACAACATAGACATGCAAAATACTATCAGGACTAAGTTCATGATAAATTAAAGTTCAATTAATCATATTACTTTAAGAACTCCCACTTAGATAGACATTCCTCTAATCATCTAAGTGATCACGTGATCCAAATCAACTAAACCATAACCGATCATCACGTGAAATGGAGTAGTTTTGAATGGTGAACATCACTATGTTGATCATATCTACTATATGATTCACGCTCGACCTTTTGGTCTCAGTGTTCCGAGGCCATATCTGCATATGCTAGGCTCGTCAAGTTTAACCCGAGTATTCTGCGTGTGCAAAACTGGCTTGCACCCGTTGTAGATGGACGTAGATCTTATCACACCCGATCATCACGTGGTGTCTGGGCACGATGAACTTTGGCAACGGTGCATACTCAGGGAGAACACTTTTATCTTGAAATTTAGTGAGAGATCATCTTATAATGCTACCGTCAATCAAAGCAAGATAAGATGCATAAAGGATAAACATCACATGCAATCAATATAAGTGATATGATATGGCCATCATCATCTTGTGCTTGTGATCTCCATCTCCGAAGCACCATCATGATCACCATCGTCACCGGAGCGACACCTTGATCTCCATCGTAGCATCGTTGTCGTCTCGCCAACTATTGCTTCTACGACTATCGCTACCGCTTAGTGATAAAGTAAAGCAATTACAGGGCGTGTGCATTGCATACAATAAAGCAACAACCATATGACTCCTGCTAGTTGCCGATAACTTGGTTACAAAACATGATCATCTCATACAATAAAATATAGCATCACGTCTTGACCATATCACATCACAACATGCCCCGCAAAAACAAGTTAGACGTCCTCTACTTTGTTGTTGCAAGTTTTACGTGGCTGCTACGGGCTGAGCAAGAACCGTTCTTACCTACGCATCAAAACCACAACGATAGTTTGTCAAGTTAGTGCTGTTTTAACCTTCTCAAGGACCGGGCGTAGCCACACTCAGTTCAACTAAAGTTGGAGAAACTGACACCCGCCAGCCACCTATGTGCAAAGCACGTTGGTAGAACCAATCTCGCGTAAGCGTACGCGTAATGTCGGTCCGGGCCGCTTCATCCAACAATACCGCCGAACCAAAGTATGACATGCTGGTAAGCAGTATGACTTGTATCGCCCACAACTCACTTGTGTTCTACTCGTGCATATAACATCTACGCATAAAACCAGGCTTGGATGCCACTGTTGGGGAACGTAGTAATTTCAAAAAAAATCCCTACGCACACACATGATCATGGTGATGTATAGCAACGAGAGGGGAGAGTGTGTCCACGTACCCTCGTAGACCGAAAGCGGAAGCGTTAGCACAACGCGGTTGATGTAGTCGTACGTCTTCACGATCCGACTGATCCAAGTACCGAACACACGGCACCTACGAGTTCAGCACATGTTCAACTCGATGACGTCCCTCGAACTCCGATCCAGCCGAGCTTTGAGGGAGAGTTCCATCAGCACGACGGCGTGGTGACGATGATGATGTTCTACCGACGCAGGGCTTCGCCTAAGCACCGCTACAATATTATCAAGGTGGATTATGGTGGAGGGGGGCACCACACACGGCTAAGAGATCCAAGGGATCAATTGTTGTGTCTCCATGGGGTGCCCCCTCCCCCGTATATAAAGGAGTAGAGGAGGGGAGGGCCGGCCCTCTCTTGGGCGCGCCATAGGGGAGTCCTACTCCCACCGGGAGTAGGATTTCCCCCTTCCAAGTTGGAGTAGGAGAAAGGGAAGGGAGAAGGAGAAGGAAGGAAGGGGGCCCCCCCTCCCTAGTCCAATTCGGACCAGTCCATGGGGAGGGGTGCGGCCACCCTTTGAGGCCTTTTTCTCCTTTCCCATATGGCCCATTAAGGCCCACTATGAATTCCCGTAACTCTCCGGTACTCCGAAAAATACCCGAATCACTCGGAACCTTTCCGAAGTCCGAATATAGTCGTCTAATATATCGATCTTTACGTCTCGACCATTTCAAGACTCCTCGTCATGTCCCCGATCTCATCCGGGACTCCAAACTACCTTCGGTACATCAAAACACATAAACTCATAATATAACTGTCATCGAACTTTAAGCGTGCGGACCCTATGGGTTCGAGAACTATGTAGACATGACCGAGACACGTCTCCGGTCAATAACCAATAGCGGAACCTGGATGCTCATATTGGCTCTCACATATTCTATGAAGATCTTTATCGGTCAAAACCGCATAACAACATACGTTGTTCCCTTTGTCATCGGTATGTTACTTGCCCGAGATTCGATCGTCGGTATCTTAATACCTAGTTCAATCTCGTTACCCGCAAGTCTCTTTACTCGTTCCATAATACATCATCCCGCAACTAACTCATTAGTTTCAATGCTTGCAAGGCTTATATTGATGTGCATTACCGAGTGGGTCCAGAGATACCTCTCTGACAATCGGAGTGACAAATCCTAATCTCAAAATATGCCAACCCAACAAGTACCTTTGGAGACACCTATAGAGAACCTTTATAATCACCCAGTTATGTTGTGAAGTCTGGTAGCACACAAAGTGTTCCTCCGATAAAAGGGAGTTGCATAATCTCACAGTCATAGGAACATGTATAAGTCATGAAGAAAGCAATAGCAACATACTAAACGATCAAGTGCTAAGCTAACGGAATGGGTCAAGTCAATCACATCATTCTACTAATGATGTGATCCCGTTAATCAAATGACAACTCTTTGTCCATGGCTAGGAAACATAACCATCTTTGATTAATGAGCTAGTCAAGTAGAGGCATACTAGTGACACTCAATTTGTCTATGTATTCACACATGTATCATGTTTCCGGTTAATACAATTCTAGCATGAATAATAAACATTTATCATGAAATAAGGAAATAAATAATAACTTTATTATTGCCTCTAGGGCATATTTCCTTCAAAACAGGCTCCCCCTGAAGATGTGCATATTAGATATTTTGCGTTGGAATGCAAATGCACATGGCAGGTTGTACTTGTGGAGATCCTCTTCACCATATGAAGACAATACATTATGCATTAACAGATATATAGAAATAATGACATGCATAATGAGAAATGGACATCTGCGGAATGGCTTCATGCGGGATTTATCATCGCATCACACAGAATAACAAAAAAATAGCAGACGGCCATCAAGTTTAAGTGTTACAACTCAAAGAACCAAATGTATCAAAAGCGAGAGTTGTAAACACTTGGCAAAAAAACATAGCAACCACCCATAAGGACCCGCTTGAAGACTATCAACATATGCTTCCCCCCTTTTGTCAGTAAGGACCAAAAAGGTTTGAAGACATAGTGTCTACTCGTTCCCATGAGGAGTAGGTGAGGTAGCAGGGTCGTCCTCGAGGTTTGGTGGTGCAGACGAGCTTGGTGCAGTGTCGATACGTGCCGAAGTTGGAGGTGGTGAAGTAGCATCATCGGCGTCATCAAGGACTCTGGCATTAACAGTTGCCGCGGAGGAGGAGTACTCTGAATCTTCAAGAGACAGGGTTCGACGCAAGACACCATTCCTGGGAGGAGTGGAGTCAAACTTGAATCTTTCAGTGAAGCCATCGTCTTGAAGATCAGCTTCAGCACTGAGCAATGTCAAACTCTTCCAAGTCCTCCGACAGGTTTCATGAGTAACAAAGGCATTCTTGGTGGCAAGGTTGCGAATGTGATTGACATCCACCAAGAGGCTTTGCATTTGACGCTTCAGCCAGTAGTGATGCTTGTCATGTTTCTGATGCAAGCCACGAGAAGCTCTCGGTCATTGAGCACACGAGATCGCTTTCGAGTCCTTAGAGCAATGGTGCTTTCTGTGGCTTCAGTACATGCACGGCGAGTGTTGCCGGCCAGCGGATAGACACGAGAAGCAGTCTGAACACCTGCAACATGCTGAGAGAAACTCTGATGATCTGCATTGTGAAGATAAAGTGCTTCCTTGGCAGGCTCGGGGTAAATGGCTTCAACAGACATATCAACCTTTGGCAAAAATATGAGATGGTTGCGTGCAGAGGGCTGATAGTTAACAACGGAGTGAAGCTTGATCAGACGCATAACCCATGGAGCATAGAATTTTAGTCCAAAGATGTCAGAGCCAGATGCAGCAAATTGACGAATGAAGAAATGCTGAGCATTGAAGCTTTTGCCATTGAGAATATAGAAGACCAATGTCTTCATTGTACCTTCAAGCTTTGCTGAGGAAGAGTGTCCTTTGATGGGCCATAGAGTTCGCCGAATGATGTGATAGATAGTGCGGGGCAAATACTCTAGGTCTTCAACAAAGAATTCCTTGGGATATTCAGCATCTTGTGGCAGTGGCTTCATCATGCTCAGCATTTGGCTCATGTTGGGTTCTGGCTTCTGAAAGATGCTCTCCAATGCATCACGGTGAAACTGACAACCAGGTTCATAGAGTTCACCTGGAGTGGACAGGCCGGTAAGCTCAATGAGATCAAAAGCTTTGGCTTCATGATGTACATTGCCTGTCATCCACTCAAGGACCCATGTCTCCGGATCCCTGTTGTAGCCGCGAATGTGGAGAGTTGCATAGAATTGTAGCAGAAGCTCTTCATTCCAATTCTCCTTATCAGTGACAAACTGGAGAAGGCATGCGTCTCTGAAACAATCAAGTGCTTCTTCTAAGCAGGGCAGGCCAGCAATGGCTTCGGAATCCAGACGCATATGAGGAAATACGCGCCCTTGGTTGTATAGAACACATGAGTAATAGCTGCGTTGCTGATAACTCCAGAACCGATCCGATGATATTCTTGGCTTGGAATATGGGTTCTTGGCACTATCAAAGAATGTGTTGTGTGCAATGAAGCCATTGACATTGAATGATCCTGGTGCAGATGCAGTACCTGGGAACCTTGGCAGCCTTGGCTTTGGCTTCTGAACCTGAGGCCTGTGCTCCACATGATAATTAAACTGAGGTCCGGGAGTAGGCGGAGGAACCAGAATTGGCCATCTTACAGTGACGAGCTCGCCTTGATAGAATGCTTGCTCAATGGTATGAGGCCTTGGAGGTGGTACATGAGCAGAGGCATTTGCAATGGCGTCAGGCTACACATTAGTGGAAGATGCATCATTGACTTCATGCACAGTGTTGACTGTAGGCGCCACATTATCTTCAGCCATGACAACGTCATTGGCATCAGTATTGTTGTTGGTGACCGCCTCAGGATTTTCAACCTCCACTTGAGTAGCTGGAGGGTCGGGCACAGACACATTCTCCTCGAGAACAACTTCTTCTTGGTTGGTTGGGGGTGTAGCAACACGTTCTTCTTCTTGTCTTTCATCGGTTGATGCAGCCGGAATCTCTTCAGTAGCATTAGCTTCTAACACGGGAACCGTCACAGAAGGATTATCTTCAGGAAACACTTGACGTGCCACTGAGCTGGATTGGTTTGAGTCTTCTTCTGTGATGGTTGTCATGGAGACAGATGGTCTTAGGCCTTTGCGAAGCCGTTGAAACATAGGGGACGCCTTTGGTGAGGGAGTAGTCTCCATGTAATTATCGTCATTCACAATTGAGCTGGTGACTTGCACTGGTGGAGGACGGGGTGTACTTGGTGAATCTTGACTTGGAGTTGCTGGTTGGGGGCGATCAGCCCATGAGACATCCTGAGAGATTGGCATCAAAGGACGACTAATACTGATGAGTTCACTGTTCGTGAGAACAGGCGATGATGCTGTTTGGCACTTGATCTGAGGAAGGACTTCATCATCAACTACATTGTCTTGGGGACCAATGTCTTCAGTCGTGATGGGGTCAACGACTGGAACTTCTTGAGCTTCAGGAGCCTCTGTGGAAGCAAGCTCATGAACTATCAGTTGACGCTCTTGGTGTTCGGATGCTGGACGAGCAAAAGCAATGGGCTCGACAACGAGGGGCTCTTTGGGAGCAGCCCAATCTTTCTTCTTGATCTTTCTCTTCTTGGGCAAAGGAGTGTCATCAGTGGTGTTCTTGAACTTGCGCTTTCTAGCTTCGGCTTTAGCTGCCTTGGTTTTCTTTTGTTCTGAAGCCACTGTGGGGACCTTAGGCTTCGAGCCTGTCATGTTGGCAGGGAAGATAATGCGAGGTTCTTCCCGCCTTGATGCTTCAGATGTGGCCACAGTAGACTTCTTCTTCTTGGCAGCCATCTTTGGGTCAATGCCTGGACGCCCAAGTGCCTTGCGCTTTTCAGCTTCATTGTAAGCTTGAACACACTTGGCAGTGAGGTTCTTCATCCGTTCTCGAGAGCCTTTGGCTTCTTCACGTTTCTTGCGAAATGCCTCCTTGAGGTCATTCCACGTCAGTTTGAATTTCTGAACATCAGCCACACTAAGCTTGGCCATGTGCTTCCTGAACTGTTCCTTCTCATAGTCAATCTTGTTTTTCAGTTAAATAATCTTCTGTGCCAGAGCCAGCTCAGGAGCAATGGCACCTTGAGAGGCGACACTGACGCTAATTGGAAGCTGAAGATCATTAAAACTAAGATCTTGATTGTCAAACCATTCATCGATGAAAGTATTCAGAATGTTGACGTTAAAGAGGGGCAGATCATTGAAGATCTCCGCCTCTTGCTTGCTCTTTATCAGCTGCTCCAGAGCATCGTAACCAAACTCATCATCTGAAGACAGATCAATGGCTTCAGATTCGTTCCTTAGAATGGCGGCTGGTGTCAGTGCTTGACTGGACCTCTGAACAGTTTTCTTCTAAGGCTTCTCTTTCCATTTGGAGACCCGAGATTGATCTTCAGAGTAACTTGGTGTGGGAGGAGCAGTTGCTTGTGGCTTCACTCGTGAAGCCTTTGGTGCAGCAGTAGGTTTTGAAGCCTTAGATTTCTTTTGCTTCTGCGGCTTAGGAGGAGCTGGAGCTTCATCAGAATCTGCATCATCGGCAGAGCGATCCACATTTGCACCTTGGACTGCAATATGAGTGATGAGGCCGTCGAGGTTGTAGAAGGGGCTGATTCAGTTTTCATTGGCTTCATGGGTGCCATCTTCCCGAGGTGAAGAAGGACCAGGGTTGAAGTCAAGTCCAAATGCCTTCTTGTTCTTCACAACAGAATCTTTGGCAAACTAGAAGTTGCGTTTGAACAGACTGTCATCATGACACCACAGCAGAGAATAGGGATCAACATTCTCTGGTTCTGGGCCGCGTACCATACAAGGATAGAATTCTCGTTGAATGGCTTCTAAACGGGACTGGAGTTGAAGATTTTTGTACACTATATCTCCCCAGGGCTGTTTGATAGCATTCTTCTCGGCATACTCAGCCGTGACAAATCTGTATTTGAACCATTCTTTAGCCCAATATCTTCGAATCCATTGGATTCAATTTTTGCGTTCACCATAGGTTTCTTCAGGGTCAGTCTTGTACAACTCATGCAGATCTGGTGGCAAATCCTTGGAGGTATTCCCACGATGCTGTCTGCCTCCCTTTCTAGCTGATTTTTCAGTAGCCATGAAGCTTAACCTGAAAGGCTTTAGAACTTGCAAAGGCTTCCTACGGCTGGTACAAGAATTGGCTTCAGGAGAATTTATGTGACTCTGTAAGAACTCTGCAAATGAATGCAGACTATGAGAACCAAGGGATTCTCCCACGGACATGTACCTGTGACAACATTAGAGGTGCGAGGGAAGGGGAAGAGGTCATATGCATTCTCAGAAGATTTTGAAGATAAATCAGTTTGAATACATTGACCTCATAACGCGAAGACATTCACTTATTTGTTGTGAGTCGGTTCCAGATTTGTACAAATCCAAGAATAGGTACAAGTGAGGAATCTAACTTGTAGAGTAGCATAAGTGAACAGACTAGGCATAGTATGAGATGTATAAAGAGATATATTCAACTTTGGAGATCTAGAAACTGCTTTTGGTAAAAGAAGGATGAATCCAGCAGATCGAAAATATGGTAGAAAGTGAGTTTTAATTACCACAAGAAGAACTACTAGACGGAGAGAAGTTGGAGGCCGAGCAGTTCGATCTTCCATGCCCTAACTTGGCGACGGAGGACACCTACGGTAGCGGCGGAGAAGACGAGGTCCGCGGCCGGCGTGAGGACGGCGTCGGTGAGGTCGCAGCAGCTAAGCACTTCGTCGACAACGTCGTCGAGAGCTAGTGGTGGCGCTAGGGTTTGCAAGAGGTGGCGAGGTGGAAGAAGGATTTATAACCGCGATGGGATGGGTATTTATAAGGAAAGGGACAACACAACGCAATTACGCAGGTGCCCCTGGCGGTTCACATCTAAAGGACACATGGCAAGCATGCAACACCTTGGGAGTTGTTCCATGTTCCCATGCATGCCTGGATTGTCGGGGTGGTCGTTCCGAATTCTTTGGATTTCAGGCAATAAAGATATAGCATTAAAAACAGAGATAAATGTTTGTCAGATTGACTTCAGCTGGCAAGGTCCCAGTGAAGACAATCGACAGTTTTCAATAGAATGCATATGATTTGGACAGATAGAGTTGAGGTAGAAGCATAGAAGGGTTAGGGTCCGATCACATTCACTTAGATCAAAATATTCAACACGAAATCATAGCTATAAGTGAATGCTATAAGTAGAGGACATAACACAAATATGTATATTACTAGTATAAGACCAAATCAACAAGATGAAGATAAATCAAAGACAAAGACTTTGCAAGCATAATGCCAAGGGAAACACTTCAAACAAAAGTTTGGTGGTGGTGTTACCCACCATATAGGAAGTATTAGACCCAGACACGGCGCACAATTATCATGGCGCTCCGAAGTCAAATTACACATTAATGTATTCACACTTAGAGTGTATGGCTTCATTGATTGAAGATATACGTTACTTCGTGTGTTGCACATCTAAGTCATCAAAATGCATAAGTGTTAGGATGTGTGTCTAATTCACAGGACATTTGAGGATTCCAAGATATTTAGCTCACACCGCAACTTGCAAAACCTTTTCTCATCCAAGGGCTTTGTGAAGATCAGCCAATTGCTCTTCAATGTTGACGTGAATGATATCAATATCTTCCTTCATGACATGATCTTTGAGAAAGTGATGACGAATCTCAATGTGCTTTGTCTTCGAGTGCTGAACTGGGTTATTGGCAATCTTGATGGCACTCTCATTGTCGCAGTAGAGTGGCACATTCTTCAGGTGAATACCATAGTCCTTGAGAGTTTGCTTCATCCAAATAAGCTGAGCACAGCAAGATCCAACAGCAATGTATTCGGATTCAGCAGTGGAGAGAGATACACAGTTCTGCTTCTTTGAAGACCAACAGACAAGTGATCGTCCCAGAAAGTGACATGTGCCTGAAGTGGACTTGTGATCAACCTTGTCACCA
This sequence comes from Triticum aestivum, assembly GCF_018294505.1. NCBI lineage: Eukaryota > Viridiplantae > Streptophyta > Magnoliopsida > Poales > Poaceae > Triticum > Triticum aestivum. The sequence goes on from NC_057795.1 coordinate 544,305,523, forward strand.
GCATAATCAGCATCTGAGAATCCAACTAGATCAAACTCTGATCCCTTTGCATACCATAATCCTAGTGTTAGGGTGTAAGCCAAATATCGAAGAATTCGCTTCACAGCTAAGTGATGCGATTCCTTTGGTGCCGCTTGGAATCGGGCACACATGCAAACACTAAGCATTATATTTGGCCTAGATGCACATAAATAAAGCAAAGAACCAATCATGGAGCGGTATACCTTTTGATCGAACTCTTTACCATTGGCGTCGGGACCAAGATGAGTTTTGGTTGGCATTGGCGTCATGTAACCCTTGCAGTCTTGCATTCCAAACTTCTTCAGGCAATCTTTGAGATATTTTTCTTGAGAGATGAAGATGCCGTTGCGTTGCTGACGGATTTGGAGACCCAGAAAGAACTTCAGTTCACCCATCATGGACATATGATATTGCTCTTGCATCATGTGACCAAACTCATCACTGTATTTCTTGTTGGTGCAGCCGAAGATAATGTCATCCACATAGATTTGGCACACAAACAGTTCACCATCATATGTCTTCGTGAAGAGAGTAGGATCTAGTGAACCAGGTTTGAAGTCTTTGCTCTTCAGGAAGTCTTTGAGTGTGTCATACCAAGCACGAGGGGCTTGTTTGAGGCCATACATTGCCTTGTTGAGCTTGTATACCATATCAGGATGTTTTGGATCTTCAAAGCCAGGAGGTTGTGCAACATATACTTCTTCTTCTATCTTTCCATTGAGAAAAGCACTCTTCACATCCATTTGATATAGAAGGATGTTGTGATGATTTGCATAGGCAAGCAGTATGCGAATGGCTTCAAGCCTTGCCACTGGAGCAAATGTTTCATCGAAGTCAATTCCTTCCACTTGAGTGTAACCTTGTGCAACGAGACGAGCTTTGTTTCTGACTACTTGACCATGCTCATCTTGCTTGTTGCGATATACCCATTTGGTGCCAATGATATTGTGCTTCCGGGGATCAGGACGCTTGACCAATTCCCACACATTGTTCAGCTCGAAGTGTTGAAGCTCTTCTTGCATAGCTTGAATCCATTCAGGTTCCATGAAGGCTTCAGTGACTTTCTTGGGTTCTGAGATTGAAATGAATGCAAAATGCCCACAGAAATTGGTTAGTTGTGTTGCTCTTTGTGTAGCTCTTGAACGAGTGAGTGGACCAGGTGCACTGAGGCTGTCGATTATCTTCTCAATCTGTACATCATTTGCAACACGAGGATGAACATGACAAAGATTTTGCTCATTCTGATCAATGTCATCATTTGGGGGATTATCTTCAGGCTGAGCATTGTCTTTAGGTTGAGTAGATGCAGAAACGATCAGTTCTTCTTCAATCTGATTCTCAGATGGTATGATGAAAGTGCTAGTTATCGACTAGGGGGGGGGTGAATAGGCGATTTTTATGAAAGTCTTCAAAACATGGAAGTTTCAAAGACAAACAATGGAAACAACCTAATTGATATGCAGCGGAAGATAAACTACAACAAGCAAGCCATAATCAAATATGCAATAGCATTAACGTTCGAAGATTAATAGCAGCTAGGTAGTAGGATCAGGATGGAAGATAGTATGAAGCCAATCAACAATAGTAGTCAAGCAATGAAGTCAATCAGATAAGACGATAAGCAATGACTTCACGAAGACAAACTCAAGTAAAGGAGGGAAGAGATAGAACCAGTTGCTTGTTGAAGACACAGGATTTGTTGGACCAGTTCCAGTTGCTGTGACAACTGTACGTCTGGTTAGGGAGGCTGAGATTCAACTCAGAAGACCGTGTCTTCACCTTATTCCCCTTGAGCTAAGGTCACTTAGTCCTCACCCAATCACTCTGGTAAGTCTTCAAGGTAGACTTCCAAACCTTCACAGACTTCGTTCACCCGGCAATCCACAATGACTCTTGGATGCTCAGAACGCGACGCCTAACCGGCTGGAGGATACACAGTCCTCAAGTGTAATAAGTCTTCAGGTCACACAGACAGAAAGACTTCAGTGATGCCTAACACTCTTTGGCTCTGGGTGTTTGGGCTTTGTCCTCGCAAGGATTTCTCTCTCTCAAATGCTTCGAGGTGGGTTGCTCTCAAACGACAAAAGCCGTATACTAACTCTGAGCAGCCACCAATTTATGGTGTAGGGGGTGGGCTATTTATAGCCACTAGGCAACCCGACCTGATTTGTCCGAAATGACCCTGGGTCACTAAGGAACTGACACGTGTTCCAACGGTCAGATTTCAAACACACACGGCAACTTTACTTGGGCTACAAGCAAAGCTGACTCATCCAACTCTGGATAAGATTTGCTCTCATTGTCTTCGCTCGAAGACATAGGATTTGGGTTGAGCATCACTTCAGTCACTCTGACTTAGTTCACTTGGACCCCACTTAACAGTACGGTGGTTCCTATGACTCAACAAAGAAGAAAAGGAAACAACGAAACCACACAGTCTTCGTGCTCCATAGTCTTCACGCAATGTCTTCTCATGTCATAGTCTTCAATATGAATATCTTCTCATACCACCATTGTCTCAATGTCTTCATACATTTTTAGGGGTCATCTCCGGTAGGTAAACCGAATCAATGAGGGACACTACCTGCGTTATCCTGCAATTCTCACAAACGCATTAGTCCCTCAACCAACTTTGTCGTCAATACTCCAAAACCAACTAGGGGTGGCACTAGATGCACTTACAATCTCCCCCTTTTTGGTGATTGATGACAAACTGGTTGAAGTTTTCAACGGGGATAAAGTATGTGAAATTGTAAAGGATAGGAATTTGTCTTCATAAGTAGCAAGGGCTCCCCCTGAAGATGTGCATATAAATAATTTTGCTTTTGGAATGCAAATGCACATGGCAGGTTGTACTTGTGGAGATCCACTTCAACTTATGAAGATAATTCATCATGCATGAAATGATATAGCATATAGGATGACATGCATAATGAAAAATGGACGTCTGCAGGATGATCTAAGTGCGGAAGTTATCATCGCACATGGAAATGCAAATAAGTAGCAGACGACCATCAAGTTTAAGTGTTACAACTCAGAGAACCAAATGTTTCAAAACGCAAGAGTTGTAAGCACGAGGCAAAATATAACGCAACCGCCCATATGAACCCGCTTGAAGACTATCAACTCATACGCTTCTCCCCCTTTTGTCAGTAATGACCAAAAAGGTTTGAAGACATAGAGCATCTACTCGTCTTCTTGATGAGTAGGTGAAGCAGCAGGGTTGTTGTCGTTGGGTGGCGGTGCAGATGAACTTGGTGCAGTGTCGATGCGCGCAGTAGTAGTAGGAGGTGGTGAAGTAGCATCATCTTCATCATTGATCACTCTGGCATTTACCGTTGCCGCGGAGGAAGAATATTCAGAGTCTTCAAGAGATGGAGTTCTTCGTAAGACAGCATTCCGTGGAGGAGTGGAGTCAAACTGAAATCTTTCATTGAAGCCATCGTCTTGAAGATCTGCTTCAGCACTAAGCAGGGTCAAACTCTTCCATGATCGCCGGCAAGTTTCGTGAGCAACAAAGGCATTCTTGGTGGCAAGGTTGCGAATGCGATTGACATCCACCAAGAGGCTTTGCATCTGTCTCTTGAGCCAAAAGTGATGTTTATCCTGTTTCTGATGAAGGGCCACAAGAAGTTCTCGATCATTGAGAACGCGAGAATGCTTCCGAGGCCTTTGGGCAATGGTGCTTTCAGTGGCTTCAGTAGGTGCTCGATGAGGCAGACGAGTATTTCCAGCCAATGGATAGATTCGTGTAGCTGCTTGAACACCTTCAATGGGTTGAGTGAAGCTTTGGTGCTCGGCATTCTGAAGACAAAGAGGCTTCTTGGCAGGGTCAGGATATATAGCTTCAACTGACATATCAACCTCAGGTAGAAAAATCACATGATTGCGAGCAGAAGGTTGATAGTTGACAGTAGAGTGTCGCTTTATGAGGCGCATGACCCATGGAGCATAAAACTTCAGACCAAAGAGATCAGAGCCGGAGGCAGCAAGTTGTCTGATGAAGAAATCTTGTGCATTGAAGCTGATGCCATTGAAAATGTAGAAGACCAAAGTCTTCATAGCTCCTTCAAGCTTTGCCGCTGATGAATGTCCTTTGATAGGCCATAGAGTCCGCCTGATGATGTGATATATGGTGCGTGGCAGATACTCAAGGTCTTCAACAAAGAACTCTGTTGGATATTCAGCGTCACGGGGCAAAGGCTTCATCATGCTCAGCATCTGACTCATATTGGGTTCAGGCCTATGAAAGATGCTTTCCAGGGCATTGCGATGATGTTGACAGCCAGGTTCATAGAGTTCTCCGGGAGTGGACAGGCCTGTAAGCTCGATGATATCCATAGCTTTGGCTTCATGATGAACGTTTCCGGTCATCCACTCGAGAACCCAAGTCTTCGTATCTCTGTTGTAGCCGCGAATGTGCAGTGTGGCATAGAATTGAAGCAATAGTTCTTCATTCCAGTGTTCTTTATCTGTGACAAAACTGAGCAGCCCAGCATCACGAAAGCAGTCAAGTGCTTCTTCTAAGCAGGGGAGTCCAGTAATGGCTTCAGTGTCGAGGCGCATATGAGGGAAGATGCGCCCTTGATCATACAGAACACAGGAGTAATAGCTTCGCTGCTGATGACTCCAGAACCGATCTGATGCAATTCTTGGCTTCGTGTAGGGGTTCTTTGAGCTGTCAAAGAATGTGTTGTGGCTCTTGAAGCCATTTACATTGAAGGACCCGACAGCGGTGGCAGTACCAGGAAACCTTGGCAGTCTTGTCTTGGGCTTCTGGACTTGAGGCCTATGCTCAACATGATAGTCAAATTGAGGACCAGAGACATTAGGCGGAGGGACCAGAACGGGCCATCTAACTATTGTTAGCTCTCCGTGGTTATATGCCTGCTCAATTGTATAGGGCCTTGGTGGCGGAACAGGAGCAATGGCAGCAACTGAGGCTTCAGGTTGCACAACAGGTGCTTCAGAAGCAGTAGCCTCACAAGCTTCAGGTCCAGTGGCTGCATTAGCGTCAGGCACACTGGTTGTTGCAAGCTCCACATTAGCTTCAGTCATGACAATGTCATCGGCTTCACTTGCATTGGTTGTGGCAGCTTCAGAATTTTCAACCTCCACTTGAGGTGCTGGAGGGTCAGGCATTGACACGTTCACTTCATGAACTATTTCTTCAGGAATGGGGGGAGTAGAGACACATTCTTCTTGACGTTCTTCATCGGCTGATGCAGCCGGATTGTCTTCAGCAGCAGGTGCTTCAGACACAAAGACATTCATAGCAGGAGTGGCTTCTGAAAACACTTGACGTGCAACAGGTTGATGATGCACTTCTCCTTCTGGAACGCTCGGAAGAGGAGCTTGAGGCCTTGGTCCTTTGCGAAGCCTTTGAAGTACTGGCGACGCTTTTGGAGATGGAGTGGGCAGGCCCTCATCCTCTTCAGCTTGTACGGATGTTGTGACTTGTTGTTGTTGGGGAGTGTTGGGGGAGTCTTGTTCTTGCGGGCGATCAGCCCATGAATCATCCTGTGCAATTGGTGTCAAAGGACGACCAATGCTGATGAGTTCGCTGTTCGTACGAACAGGCGATGATACCACATTGTATTCGATCTGAGGAAGAACTTCATCATCTTCAACATTGTCATGATGACCAATGTCTTCAGCAGCGGTGGGTTCAGCTGCTGGAATATCTTCAGCTTCAGGAGCCTCTGTGGAAGCAGGCTCATGAACAGTCATGTGAAGTTCTTGGGATGCAGATGCAGGATGAATCACTGAGATGGGTTCAACAAAAAGGGGCTCTGTGGGAGCAGCCCGATTCTTCTTGGTCTTGCGCTTCTTCTTGGAGGGAGCGGCATCAGAGGCTTCGGTATTCTTCCTCTTTCTGGCTTCTGCCTCTGCAGCCCTCGTCTTCTTCTGTTCTGAAGCGGTTGTGGTGACCTTTGGCTTCGAGCCAGTCATGCTACTTGGGAAGATAATGCGTGGAGCTTCTTGGCTTGAAGGCGCAGGCTGATCAGCAGGAAGCTTCTTCTTTTTCTTTGCTGCCATCCTGGGGTCAATGCCAGGACGGCCAAGTGACTTGCGCTTCTCAGCCTCATTGTAGGCAAGCACACACTTATCAGCCAAACTCTTCATGCGCTCACGAGAGCCTTGAGCTTCTTGGCGCTTCTTCAGAAAAGCTTCTTTAAGCTCATGCATCATGACCTTGAAGTTTCGGACGTCTTGAACACTTAGCTTGGCCACATGCTTCTTGAATTGAGCCTTCTCATAATCAATCTTGTTCTTGAGCTCAACGATTCGCTGAGCGAGAGCCAGCTCAGAAGCAATGGCGCCATTGAAAGAGACGCTGAGGCCAATTGGAAGCTGTAAATCTTCAAAGCTGACGTTTGGGGTGTCGAACCACTCATCAATGAAATTGTGGATGATGGCCACATCAAAGAGAGGCAAGTTGTTGAAGATTTCTGCTTCTTCCTTGCTCTTTATCAGCTGCTCAAGAGCATCATCAGCAAGATCTTCATCACTTGATAGATCAATGGGTTCTTCACGCAGAATAGCAGCAGGAGTCAGAGCTTGATCAGTATGCCTGACAAGTTGTCTTTTCTTCTCCGTCTTCTTGGAGATACGAGATTGATCTTCAGACTGCACACTGGCTTCAGGAGGTGCAGTGGCCAATGGCTTCACACGAGAAGCTTTTGGAGGTGTGGCTGATGATGTAACCTTAACCTTCTTTGGCTTCTTCGGCCTTGGAGTAGGAGCAGGGGCTTCATCAGAATCAGCATCATTGTTGGGATGATCCACTCTGGCACCATGAACCAAGACGTAGGAGATGAGACCACCAAGGTTTGCAAAGGGGCCAATTCTATTCTCTTCAGCTTCACGTGTCCCATCCTCACGGGGAGCAGAGGGACCAGGATTGAAGTCTAATCCCCATGACTTCTTGTTTTCCTTTGCTGAAGACATAGCAAACTGGAAGTTGCGCTTGAAGAGATTGTCGTCGCGACACCAGAGCAATGATGATGGGTCGGCTTCTTCAGGCTGTGGCCCACGGACCATGCAAGGATAGAATTCTTGCGCAATGGCTTCAGCTCTGTTCTTGGGGGGAAGGCCTCGATAGAGAATATCACCCCAAGGGCTCTTGATAGCATATTTCTCTGCGTACTCCTGGGTGACGAACTTGTACTTGTACCACTGTTCAGCCCAATAGCGTCGAATCCATTGGATTCGAGTCTTGCGCTGATTGTAATCTTCTTCAGGATCTGTTGTATACATTTCTACCAGATCCTCAGGCAGATCCTTCGAAGTTCCCCCACGACGCTGTCTGCCACCCTTCCTTGCTGATTTTTCTGCAGCCATGAACTTCAAGCTGAATGGCTTCAATACGTTCAGAGGCTTCAGAGATTTACGCTTGCTGGTCAAGCAGGAACTGGCTTCAGGAGAATTGATATGATGCTGTAAGTATTCTGCAAACGAATGCAGACTATGAGAACCAAGGGATTCTCCCACGGACATGTACCTGTGACAGCATTAGAGATGCGAGGGAAGGGGAAGAGGTCATATGCATTCTCAGAAGATTTTGAAGATAAATCAGTTTGAAGACATTGACCTCATGATGCGAAGACATTCACTTATATGTGGTGAGTTGGTTCCAGATTTGTACCAATCCGTGAATAAGTACAAGTGAGGAATCAAACTAGATAGGAAATCTAAGTGAATAGACTAGGCATTATGAGATGCAGATAGAATAGATCTAACATTGAGTAGGCAGAAACCACTTTCGGTAAGTAGGATGAATCTATGAAGATCAAAAAGGTGGTAAAAATAGAGTTATAATTACCGCACGACGAACTGCTAGATGGGAAGAATGAGAGACCGAGCAGTTCAGTCCACCGTGCCCTAACTTGGCGACGGAGGACACCTACGGCGACGGCGGAGAGGACGATGTCCGCGGCCGGCGTGAGGACGGTGTCGGAGAAGTCGCGGCAGCTAAGCGCTTCGTCGCTGGTGTCGTCGCGAGCTAGTGGTGGCGCTAGGGTTTTGACGGAGGTGGAGAGGTGGAAGAAGGATTTCTTTACCGCAGGGGACAAGTATTTATAAGTAGGTGAGAGACACAGCGCAATTACGCTGGTGCCCCTGGCGGTTCACATCTGAGGGGTACGTGGCAAGCATGCAACATACTTAGAATTGTCCCACGTTCCCACGCCCGCCAAGTATGTCGGATGTTCGTTCCGGCTTCTCCGGATATCGACAATTAAGATGATTCATTTAAATAGGACTTGATGTTTTGTCTCTGTGTCTTCTGCTGACAAGGATGCAGAGAAGACATTCGACAATTTCAATAGAATGCATATGATTTGGACAGATAGAGTTTGAGATAGTAAGCATAGAGAGATTAGGGTCCGATCACATTCACTTAGTTCAAAAGATTCAACTTGAAGACATAGCTATAAGTGAATGCTGTAGAGGATAGAATGCTAGTATATATATATATGCAATCAACTCATCATAGCGCAGCAAATCATGAAGATAAATAGAAACTGAAGACAAACCAAATGTGAAGTCTTTGCAAAATAACGCCATGAGTGAAACACTTCAAACAGAGAAATTTGGTGGTGGCGTTACCCACCGTATAGGAAGTATTAGACCCAGACACGGCGCACAATTATCGTGGCGCTCCGAAGTCAAATTCCATGTTAATGTATTCACACTCAGAGTGTAAATCTTCATTGATTGAAGATATACATTACTTTGTGTGTTGCACATCTAAGTCATCAACATGCATAAGTGTTAGGATGTGTGCCTGATCACAGGACATTAGAGGATTCCAAGATATTTAGCTCACACCGTAACTTGCAAAACCTTTTCTCATCCAAGGGCTTTGTGAAGATATCTGCCAGTTGCTCTTCAGTGTTGACGTGCATGATATCTATATCTTTCTTCATAACATGATCTCTGAGAAAGTGATGACGTATTTCAATGTGCTTTGTCTTCGAGTGCTGGACTGGATTGTTGGCAATCTTGATGGCACTTTCGTTGTCGCAGAAGAGAGGGACTTGCTTCAGATCGATGCCATAGTCCTTGAGAGTTTGCTTCATCCACAGAAGCTGAGCACAACAGGATCCAGCAGCAATGTATTCAGATTCAGCAGTTGAGAGTGATACACAGTTCTGCTTCTTTGAAGACCAACAGACAAGTGATCGACCAAGAAAATGACATGTGCCTGATGTTGACTTGCGATCCACCTTGTCACCAGCATAATCAGCATCCGAGAATCCAACCAGATCAAACCTTGAGCCCTTTGGATACCATAATCCGAGTGTTGGGGTGTAAGCCAAATATCTAAGAATTCGCTTCACTGCTAAGTGATGCGATTCCTTTGGTGCCGCTTGGAATCGAGCACACATGCAAACACTAAGCATAATATCTGGCCTAGATGCACATAGGTAAAGTAAAGAACCAATCATGGAGCGGTATACCTTTTGATCGAACTCTTTACCATTGTCGTCGGGACCAAGATGATGTTTGGCTGGCATTGGCGTCGTGTAACCTTTGCAATCTTGCATGCCGAACTTCTTCAGGCAATCTTTGAGATATTTTTCTTGAGATATGAAGATGCCATTTCTTTGTTGACGGATTTGAAGACCAAGGAAGAACTTCAGCTCACCCATCATGGACATCTGATATTGCTCTTGCATCATAATCCAAACTCATCACTGTACTTCTGGTTGGTGCAGCCGAAGATTATGTCATCAACATATATTTGGCACACAAACAGTTCACCATCATATGTCTTCGTGAAGAGTGTGGGATCGAGGGATCCAGGTTTGAAGCCTTTACTCTTCAGGAAGTCTTTGATTGTATCATACCAAGCGCGAGGAGCTTGTTTGAGGCCATACAGTGCTTTGTTGAGTTTGTACACCATATCAGGATGTTTTGGATCTTCAAAGCCAGGTGGTTGTGCAACATATACTTCTTCTTCAATCTTGCCATTGAGAAATGCACTCTTTACATCCATTTGATATAGCAAGATGTTGTGATGATTTGCATAGGCTAGCAGTATGCGAATGGCTTCAAGCCTAGCAACAGGAGCAAATGTTTCATCGAAGTCAATTCCTTCAACTTGAGTATATCCTTGAGCCACAAGACGTGCTTTGTTTCTGACGACTTGACCATGCTCATCTTGCTTGTTTCGATATATCCATTTTGTTCCTATAATGTTATGCTTGCGAGGGTCAGGTCGCTTGACAAGTTCCCAAACATTATTCAGCTTGAACTGTTGAAGTTCTTCTTGCATGGCTTGAATCCATTCAGGTTCCATAAAAGCTTCAGCAACTTTCTTGGGTTCTGATATTGACACAAATGAAAATGCCCACAGAAATTTGCTAACTGTGTTGCTCTTGAGCGAGTAAGCGGACCAGGCGCATTGATGCTGTCAATTATCTTCTCAATTTGTACTTCATTTGCAACACGAGGATGAACTGGACGAAGACCTTGCTCATGCTGATCATTGTCATCATTGGAAGTATTGTCTTCGGTCTGAGCATTGTCTTCAGGTTGGTTTGGTGCAGAAATGATAAGTTCCTCTTCAGGCTGTGCTTCAGAGGGCATGATCTCACCAGTTCCCATCAACTTGATAGATTCACAGGAAGGAGCTTCATCAAGTGTACTTGGCAGAATTTCTCTTTGTGAACCATTGGTTTCATCAAATCGCACATCCACTGTTTCAACGATTTTGTAGTGGAAGAGGTTGAAGACTCTGTAAGAGTGCGAATCCTTTCCATAGCCAAGCATGAAGCCTTCGTGAGCTTTGGGTTCAAATTTTGACTTGTGATGGGGATCCTTGATCCAACATCTAGCACCAAAGACTCTGAAGTAGCTGACATTTGGCTTCTTGCCAGTGAGGAGCTCATAGGATGTTTTGCCCAGAAGCTTATGGATGTAGACACGGTTGATGATGTGACAAGCTGTATCAATGGCTTCAGGCCAGAACTTTCTTGGTGTCTTGTACTCGTCAAGCATTGTTCGAGCCATCTCAATGAGGGTTCTGTTCTTGCGCTCAACAATGCCATTTTGCTGTGGTGTGTATGGAGCAGAAAATTCATGAGTGATTCCCATTGTATCCAGATAAAGATCAAGGCCGGTGTTCTTGAATTCAGTGCCGTTATCACTTCTGATATGCTTGATCTTGACGCCATAGTTGTTCATTGCTCGATTGGCGAATCGTCTGAAGACATCTTGTACTTCAGTCTTGTAGAGAATTATGTGCACCCATGTGTATCTTGAGTAGTCATCAACAATGACGAAGCCATAGAGACACGCCGTTGTTGTGAGGGTGGAGTAGTGGGTAGGTCCAAATAAGTCCATGTGTAGCAGCTCGAAGGGTTGAGATGTTGTCATGATTGTCTTCGAAGGATGCTTGGCCCTTGTCATCTTTCCAGCTTCGCAGGCACCACACAGATGATCTTTCTTGAACTTGACACCTTCGATGCCTATGACATGCTTCTTCTTGACGAGAGTGTGCAAGTTCCTCATGCCAGCATGCCCCAGCCTTCGATGCCAGAGCCAGCATTCTGAAGCTTTAGCAAGAAGACATACGGCAAGTTTTGGACCTGCTGAGAAATCTACCATGTATAGATCACCTTTCCTATACCCTTCAAAGACTAGAGATTTGTCAGATTCCATTAGTACAAGGCAACGATATTTTCCAAATATCACAATCATGTTTAAGTCACAAAGCATTGAGACAGACATTAAGTTGAATCCAAGGGATTCAACAAGCATCACTTTATCCATGTGTTGATCCTTTGAGATTGCAACTCTACCTAGACCCAATACTTTGCCTTTACCAGTGTCAGCAAATGTGATTTGACTCTTGTCGGATGGACGTAAGGTTGAGTCCATGAGAAGACTTTGATCACCAGTCATATGATTAGTGCATCCGCTGTCAATAATCCATTCTGAAGCTTTTGGTGAATGCCCTACAGTGCAGTTAGGAGGATAGGCTTCACAATGTATGTTGTGAAGCATAAGCATTTGATGCACACTTGGATTATCACAGCATAGATGAAAGTTAGCACACAGTATGACAGGTAAGCGATTCATATGTGGAATACATAGTAAGTCATTTTATCATGCGTCCCTTTATGTTTTAGGTCCCCAGCAATTATATCGGACGCCATTGATTGCTGGCTGGAGACCACATTCTGCAAAAGAGAGTTAATTCTTCTTCACCACCCACATTTTCAGGGGTGGCTTAGAAGCAATGAGTCTAAGTGCAGCATCTGAGAATTTCGGCTTTGAAGCCCTAGCAAATAGCCTTGCAGGAGATGAATGATACTCATGTGAATAAGCAGAAAAGTTCTTAGTTCTATGAACATAGCGATTTGAAGACACACGCTCATATTCATGAGTCTGAGTATGATTTCCCTGCAAAACATTGGCGTTAGGGTGACTCAAGTGAGTCCTGTGTTCGTAAGTAGCCGTTGGACCATATGATGCCTTTGGTCTGGGGTTTGTCTTCTTCCCTGGTGGTGTCATGATGACATTCACTGGAAGATTCTCAAGGCAGCTTTTGGGAACCCAGATCTTCTTCATAGGAGGTCCATTCCTGCAGTTAGTACCAATATACCTGGCAAACACTTCACCATTCTGATTTTTGAACAGTTTATAGTTTGCATCAAAGGATTCATCAATGATAATAGGATTAGCACAGGTAAATCCAGATAAAGTAGATGGATCCACTGAAGGTTCCTTTGCAGCAACCCATGTGGTTTTGGGATACTGCTCAGGCTTCCAGTAGGAACCATCAGCATTCATTTTCCTCTCGAACCCAACACCCTCTTTCCTAGGGTTTCGGTTCAGAATCTGCTTTTTGAGGACATCACAAAGTGTCTGATGCCCTTTCAGACTTTTATACATCCCTGTTTCAAGCAATGTCTTCAACCTAGCATTTTCATCAGAAATAGTAGTGGTATCCTCAGAAGAGGGGTTAGTTACCACATCAGTAGTTGAAGACAGAGCAACAGTAGCAGCAGTGGAACATTCAGCAATAGAGGTAGCGTTATCACGCTCAATGCATTTTAAGCATGGTGGTTCAAATTCATCCTGAGCGGGACTGATCTGTTGAGCGCGAAATGACTCATTCTCTTTTTGAAGATCTTCATGAGTCACTTTCAGTTTCTCAAGCTCTTGCTTCCTTTGAAGATAATCATAGGAGAGCTTTTCATAAGTGGTTGAGAGCGTCTCATGAAGACTTTCAAGTTCTTGATACTTAGCATGAAGATTTTTTATGTCTTCAACTAAGGACTGTGAACGTGTCATTTCCGCGTCCAACAGGTCATCGCTTTTGTCTAACAGTTTTTGAGTATGTTCCATAGCCCTTTGTTGTTCAGTAGCAATTTTAGCAAGTGTTTTGTAGCTGGGTTTAGATTCACAATCAGAGTCATCTTCACTTGATGTTTGAAAGTAAGCATCGCGCGATTTTACCTTGGCACCGCGTGCCATGAAGCAGTAGGTGGGAGCAAGATCGTCCTTGTCATCATCAGCGTTGGTGTGGGAGTCATTGTCTTCAGTGTTGAAGATGGACTTTGCGACGTAGGCTGTGGCCAGAGCCAGACTTGCAACGCCAGAGTCGGACTCAGCTTCAGATTCCACCTCTGCCTCCTCAGAAGCAGACTCCTCCTCTGAATCCATTTCCTTGCCAACAAAAGCACGAGCCTTGCCAGATGAGCTCTTCTTGTGAGATGAAGACCTTGATGAGGACTTGGAAGAAGACTTCGAAGATTTCTTCTTCTTCTTGTCATCGGAGTCATATTCCTTGCTCTTCTTCTTCTTCTTCTCGTTGTCCCACTGAGGACACTCAGAGATGTAGTGCCCAGGCTTCTTACACTTGTGACATGTTCTCTTCTTGTTGTCTTGAGTGGAAGCTTCATCATTTCTTGAACTGGATCGTGAAGACTTTCTGAAGCCCTTCTTCTTGGTGAATTTCTGGAACTTCTTCACAAGCATAGCAAGCTCCCTTCCAATGTCTTCAGGATCGTCAGAACCGCAGTCAGATTCTTCTTCTTCAGATGAGGAAACAACTTTTGCCTTCAAAGCACGAGTTCGGCCATAGTTGGGGCCATAGATATCTCTTTTCTCAGAAAGCTGGAACTCATGTGTGTTGAGCCTCTCAAGTATATCAGACGGATCGAGTGTCTTGAAGTCAGGACGTTCTTGTATCATGAGGGCAAGGGTGTCAAAGGAGGTGTCAAGTGATCTCAGCAGTGTCTTGACAATTTCATGCTTGGTGATCTCAGTGGCGCCGAGAGCCTGAAGCTCATTTGTGATGTCGGTGAGGCGATCAAACGTGAGCTGGACATTTTCATTGTCGTTTCTCTTGAAGCGATTGAAGAGATTGCGAAGAACACTGATCCTCTGGTCTCTCTGTGTAGAGACGCCTTCATTGACCTTGGACAGCCAGTCCCAGACTAGCTTTGACGTTTCCAGAGCACTCACACGGCCATACTGTCCTTTGGTCAGATGACCACAGATGATGTTCTTTGCAGTCGAGTCCAGTTGAATGAACTTCTTGACATCAGTAGGGGTGACACCTTCACCAGTTTTGGGAACGCCATTCTTGACGACATACCAGAGGTCGACATCAATGGCTTCAAGATGCATGCGCATCTTATTCTTCCAGTAGGGATATTCTGTTCCATCGAACACGGGGCAAGCAGCGGAGACTTTGATTATCCCTGCAGTCGACATAGCTAAACTCCAGGTGGTTAAACCGAATCACACAGAACAAGGGAGTACCTTGCTCTGATACCAATTGAAAGTGCTAGTTATCGACTAGAGGGGGGTGAATAGGCGATTTTTATGAAAGTCTTCAAAACATGGAAGTTTCGAAGACAAACAATAGAAACAACCTAATTGATATGCAGCGGAAGATAAACTACAACAAGCAAGCCATAATCAAGTATGCAATAGCATTAACGTTCGAAGATTAATAGCAGCTAGGTAGTAGGATCAGGATGGAAGATAGTATGAAGCCAATCAACAATAGTAGTCAAGCAATGAAGTCAATCAGATAAGACGATAAGCAATGACTTCACGAAGACAAACTCAAAGTAAAGGAGGGAAGAGATAGAACCAGTTGCTTGTTGAAGACACAGGATTTGTTGGACCAGTTCCAGTTGCTGTGACAACTGTACGTCTGGTTAGGGAGGCTGAGATTCAACTCAGAAGACCGTGTCTTCACCTTATTCCCCTTGAGCTAAGGACACTTAGTCCTCGCCCAATCACTCTGGTAAGTCTTCAAGGTAGACTTCCAAACCTTCACAGACTTCGTTCACCCGGCAATCCACAATGACTCTTGGATGCTCAGAACGCGACGCCTAACCGGCTGGAGGATACACAGTCCTCAAGTGTAATAAGTCTTCAGGTCACACAGACAGAAAGACTTCAGTGATGCCTAACACTCTTTGGCTCTGGGTGTTTGGGCTTTGTCCTCGCAAGGATTTCTCTCTCTCAAATGCTTCGAGGTGGGTTGCTCTCAAACGACAAAAGCCGTATACTAACTCTGAGCAGCCACCAATTTATGGTGTAGGGGGTGGGCTATTTATAGCCACTAGGCAACCCGACCTGATTTGTCCGAAATGACCCTGGGTCACTAAGGAACTGACACGTGTTCCAACGATCAGATTTCAAACACAGACGGCAACTTTACTTGGGCTACAAGCAAAGCTGACTCATCCAACTCTGGATAAGATTTGCTCTCATTGTCTTCGCTCGAAGACATAGGATTTGGGTTGAGCATCACTTCAGTCACTCTGACTTAGTTCACTTGGACCCCACTTAACAGTACGGTGGTTCCTATGACTCAACAAAGAAGAAAAGGAAACAACGAAGCCACACAGTCTTTGTGCTCCATAGTCTTCACGCAATGTCTTCTCATGTCATAGTCTTCAATATGAATATCTTCTCATACCACCATTATCGTCACTGTCTTCATACATTTTTAGGGGTCATCTCCGGTAGGTAAATTGAATCAATGAGGGACACTGCCTGCGTTATCCTGCAATTCTCACAAACGCATTAGTCCCTCAACCAACTTTGTCGTCAATACTCCAAAACCAACTAGGGGTGGCACTAGATGCACTTACATATGATCTCGCCAATTCCCATTTGCTTGATTGACTCACTAGGGGTTAATTCATCTAGCACATTTGGCAGGTGCTCTTTGCGAGCCGTTAGTCTCATCGAACCGCACATCTACAGTTTCAACCACTTTATAGTGAAAGAGGTTGAAGACTCTGTAGGAGTGCGAATCCTTTCCGTAACCAAGCATAAAACCTTCATGTGCTTTCGGTGCAAATTTTGAAGTGTGATGTGGATCCTTGATCCAGCACCTAGCACCAAATACTCTGAGGTAGCTTACGTTTGGCTTCTTACCAGTTAGGAGCTCATAGGAGGTTTTCTTCAGAAGCTTGTGAAGATAAACACGGTTGATGACGTGGCATGCAGTGTCAATGGCTTCAGGCCAGAACTTCCGTGGAGTCTTGTACTCATCAAGCATCCTTTGGGCCATCTCAATAAGAGTTCTGTTCTTGCGCTCCGCGATGCCATTCTGCTGAGGTGTGTAAGGAGCAGAGAACTCATGAGTAATACCCAAAGTATCTAGATACAGGTCGAGGCCGGTGTTCTTGAACTCAGTGCCGTTGTCGCTTCTGATGTGCTTGATCTTGATGTCATAGTTCGTCATGGCACGATTGGCAAAGCGTCTGAAGACATCCTGCACTTCAGTCTTGTAGAGGATTATATGCACCCAAGTATATCTAGAGTAATCATCAACAATGACAAAGCCATAGAGGCAAGCAGTAGCATTGAGAGTAGAGTAGTGAGTAGGGCCAAATAAGTCCATGTGTAGCAGCTCAAAAGGTTGAGATGTAGTCATGATTGTCTTCGAGGGATGCTTGGCCCTGGGCATCTTTCTAGCTTTGCAGGCACCACACAGATGATCCTTCTTGAACTTGACGCCTTCGATGCCCACGACATGCTTCTTCTTCGTGAGAGTGTGCAAGTTCCTCATGCCAGCATGCCCTAGCCTTCGATGCCAAAGCCAGCATTCTGAAGCTTTTGCTAGAAGACATACGATCATCTGCGGTCCTGCTGAGAAATCTACCATGTACAGATCATCTTTTTGATACCCTTCAAAGACTAGAGACTTGTCAGATTCCATTAGTATAAGGCAACGATATTTTCCAAATAGCACAATCATATTTAAGTCACAAAGCATTGAGACAGACGTTAAGTTGAAACCAAGGGATTCAACAAGCATCACTTTATCCATGTGCTGATCCCTTGATATTGCAACTCTACCTAGACCCAATACCTTGCTTTTACCAGTGTCAGCAAATGCGATGTGACTCTTGTCTGATGGACGTAGTGTTGAATCCATCAGAACACTTTGATCGCTAGTCATGTGATTAGTGCATCCACTGTCCATAATCCATTCTGAAGCCCGAGGTGTCGTAGCCTACAGTGCAGTTTGGGGGATAGGCTTCACAAAGTGAGTTGTGAAGCAGAAACATTTGACGAACAAGTGGAACATGGAAATTCAGGTCTTGGTTAGGATAGATTGGATGAGTGTCAAGGAAATCCAGAGCGAAATACATAGTAAGACCATTTGGGCATTTTATCTTGCGCCCTACAAGATTTTTAAGGTCTCCAACATTAGCTTTGGACGCCTTTGATTTTCGGCTGGAGACCTTTTCCTGCAAAAGAGAGTTAGGTTTTCTTAACCACCCACATTTTCAGGGGTGGCTTAGAAGCAATGAGTCTAAGTGCAGCATCTGAGAACTTAGGCTTCGGAGCCCTAGTAAATAGCCTTGCAGGGGGTGAATAATACTCATATGAATAAGCAGAAAAGTTCTTAGTTCTATGAACATAGCGGTTTGATGAAACACACTCATATTCATGGGTATGAGTATGATTTCCCTGCAAAACATTGACGTTAGGGTGACTCTGATGAGTCCTTGGTCTGTATGAAGCTTTTGGACCATATGAAGCCTTTGGTATGGGGTTTGTCTTCTTCACAGGTGGTGTCGTGATGACATTCATCGGAAGATTCTCAAGACAACTTTTGGGGACCCATATCTTCTTCATAGGTGGCCCATTCCCGCAGTTAGTACCAATATACCTGGCAAACACTTCACCATTCTGATTCTTAAACAATTTATAGTTTGCATCAAAAGATTCATCAATGATAATAGGGTTAGCACAAGTGAAGCCAGATAAGGTGGATGGATCTACTAAAGGTTCCTTTGCAGCAACCTAGGTGGTTTTGGGGTACTGCTTAGGCTTCCAGTATGACCCATCAACATTCATTTTTCTCTCGAACCCAACACCCTCTTTTCTAGGGTTTCGGTTCAGAATCTGCTTTTTGAGGACATCACATAATGTCTGATGCCCTTTGAGACGTTTGTACATCCCTGTCTCAAGCAGTGTCTTCAAACTGGCATTCTCATCAGCAATAGTAGTGGTATCCTCAATAGAGGGGTTACTTACCACATCAGCAGTTGAAGATATCTCAACAATAGTAGCAGTAGAACATTCAGCAACAGAGGCAGCGTTATCATGCTCAATGCATTTTAGACATGGTGGTTCAAATCCTTCCTGAGCGGGACTGATCTGTTGAGCGCGGAGTGACTCGTTTTCCTTTTGAAGATCTTCATGATCCGATCTCAATTTCTTGAGTTCCTGCTTCCTTTGAAGATAATCATAGGAGAGCTTTTCATGAGAGGCTGAGAGCGTTTCATGTCAACCTTCAAGTTCCTGGTACTTAACATGAAGATTTTTTATGTCTTTAATTAAGGACTGAGTCTTAGTCATTTCCATGTCCAACAGGTCATCGCTTTTGTCTAACAATTTTTGAATATGTTCCATAGCTTTTTGTTGTTCAGTTGTGTAAGTGCATCTAGTGCCACCCCTAGTTGGTTTTGGAGTATTGATGACAACGTTGGTTGAGGGACTAATGCGTTTGTGAGAATTGCAGGATAACGCAGGTAGTGTCCCTCATTGATTCGGTTTACCTACCGGAGATGACCCCTAAAAATGTATGAAGACATTGACGACAATGGTGGTATGTGAAGATATTCATATTGAAGACTATGACATGAGAAGACATTGAGTGAAGACTATGGAGCACGAAGACTGTGTTGTTTTGTTGTTTCCTTTTCTTCTTTGTTGAGTCATAGGAACCACCATACTATTAAGTGGGGTCCAAGTGAACAAAGTCAGAATGACTGAAGTGATGCTCAACCCAAATCCTATGTCTTCGAGCGAAGACAATGAGAGCAAATCTTATCCAGAGCTGGATGAGTCATCTTTGCTTGTAGCCCAAGTAAAGTTGCCGTGTGTGTTTGAAATCTGACTGTTGGAACACGTGTCAGTTCCTTAGTGACCCATTTCGGACATATCAGGTCGGGTTGCCTTGTGGCTATAAATAGCCTACCCCCTACACCATAAATTGGTGGCTGCTCAGAGTTAGTTTACGGCTTTTGTCGTTTGAGAGCAACCCACCTCAAAGCCTTTGAGAGAGAGAAATCCTTGCGAGGACAAAGCCCAAACACCCAGAGCCAAAGAGTGTTAGGCATCACTGAAGTCTTTCTGTCTGAGTGACCTGAAGACTTATTACACTTGAGGACAATGTATCCTCCAGCCGGTTAGGCGTCGCGTTCTGAGCATCCAAGAGTCATTGTGGATCGCCGGTGAACGAAGTCTATGAAGGTTCGGAAGTCTACCTTGAAGACTTACCAGAGTGATTAGGCGAGGACTGTGTGTGCTTAGCTCAAGGGGAATAAGGTGAAGACATGGTCTTCTGAGTTGAATCTCAGCCTCCCTAACCAGATGTACAATTGTCACAGCAACTGGAACTGGTCCAACAAATCCTGTGTCTTCAACAAGTGACTGGTTCTATCCTCTCCCTCCCTTTACTTTGAGTTTGTCTTCGTGAAGTCATTGCTTATCTGTCATACCTATTTGACTTCATTGCTTGACTACTATCATTGATTGGCTTCATACTATCTTCCATCCCGATCCTTACTACCAAGATGCTATTAGTCTTTGTACCTTCACATTATTGCATACTTGACTATGGTTTGCTTGTTGTAGTTTATCTTCCGTTGCATATCAATTAGGTCATTTCTATTGTTTGTCTTCGAAACTTCCAAGTTTTGAAGACTTTGATAAAAATCGCCTATTCACCCCCCTCTAGTCGATAACTTGAAGGAAATATGCCCTAGAGGCAATAATAAAGTTATTATTTATTTCCTCATATCATGATAAATGTTTATTATTCATGCTAGAATTGTATTAACCAGAAACATGATACATGTGTGAATACATAGACAAACATATAGTCACTAGTATGCCTCTACTTGACTAGCTCATTAATCAAAGATGGTTATGTTTCCTAACCATAGACATGTGTTGTCATTTGATTAATGGGATCACATCATTAGAAGAATGATGTGATTGACATGACCCATTCCGTTAGCCTAGAACTTGCTCATTTAGTATGTTGCTATTGCTTTCTTCATGACTTATACAAAGTTCCTGCAACTATGAGATTGTGCAACTCATGTTTACCGGAAGAACAGTTTGTGTGTTACCAAACGTCACAACGTAATTGGGTGATTATAAAGGTGCTCTACAGGTATTTCCGAAGGTACATGTTGAGTTGGCATAAATCGAGATTAGGTTTTGTCACTCCGATTGTCGGAGAGGTATCTCTGGGCCCTCTCGGTAATACTCATCACTTAAGCCTTGCAAGCATTATAACTAATGAGTTAGTAATAAGATGATGTGTCACAGAACGAGTAAAGAGACTTGCCGGTAACGAGATTGAACTAGGTATTGGATACCGACGATCAAATCTCGGGCAAGTAACATACCGATGACAAAGGGAACACCGTATGTTGTTATGCGGTTTGACCGATAAAGATCTTCATAGAATATGTACGAACCAATATGGGCATCCAGGTTCCGCTATTGGTTATTGACCGAGAATGGTTCTAGGTCATGTCTACATAGTTCTCGAACCCGTAGGGTCCGCACGCTTAACGTTACGATGATAGTTTTATTATGAGTTTATAAGTTTTGATGTACCGAAGTTTGTTCGGAGTCCCGGATGTGATCACGGACATGACGAGGAGTCTCGAAATGGTTGAGACATAAAGATTGATATATTGGAAGCCTATGTTTGGACATCGGAAAGGTTCCGGGTGAAATCGGGATTTTACCGGAACACCGGGGGGTTACCGGAACCCTCCCGGGGGTTAATGGGCCTTAATGGGCCATGAGGGAGAAGAGGAGGGCTGGCCAGGGCAGGCCGCGCGCCCCCTCCCCCCCTAGTCCGAATAGGACAAGGAAGGAGGGGGGGGGGCGACGCCCCCCTTTCCTCTTTCCCCTCCCCTCTTTCCTTCTCCACCAAGGCAAGAGGGGGGAGTCCTACACCCGATGGGAGTAGGACTCCTCCAGGCGCACCCCAAGGGGGCCGGCCGCACCTCCCCCTCCCTCCTTTATATACGGGGGCAAGGGGGCACCCCATAACACACAAGTTGATCTACGGATCGTTCCTTAGCCATGTGCGGTGCCCCCCTCCACCATATTCCACCTCGGTCATATCGTCGTGGAGTTTAGGCGAAGCCCTGCGCCGGTAGAACATCATCATCGTCACCACGCCGTCATGCTGACGGGACTCATCCCCGAAGCTTTGCTGGATCGGAGCCCGGGGATCGTCATCAAGCTGAACGTGTGCTAAACTCGGAGGTGCCGTACGTTCGGTGCTTGGATCGGTCGGATCGTGAAGACGTACGACTACATCAACCGCGTTGTCATAACGCTTCCGCTTACAGTCTACGAGGGTACGTAGACGAACACTCTCCCCTCTCGTTGCTGTGCCATCACCATGATCTTGCGTGTGCGTAGGAATTTTTTTGAAATTACTACGTTCTCCAATAGTGGTATCAGAGCCAGGTTTTATGTGTAGATGTCATATGCATGAGTAGAACACAAGTGAGTTGTGGGCAATATAAGTCATACTGCTTACCAGCATGTCATACTTTGGTTCGGAGGTATTGTGAGATGAAGCGGCCCGGACCGACATTACGCGTACGCTTACGCGAGACTGGTTTCACCGCTACGAGCACTCGTTGCTTAAAGGTGACCGACGGGTGTCTGTCTCTCTCACTTTAGCTGAATCGAGTGTGGCTACGCCCGGTCCTTGCGAAGGTTAAAACAACACCAACTTGACAAACTATCGTTGTGGTTTTTGATGCGTAGGTAAGAACGGTTCTTGCTAAGCCCGTAGCAGCCACGTAAAACTTGCAACAACAAAGTAGAGGACGTCTAACTTGTTTTTGCAGGGCATGTTGTGATGTGATATGGTCAAGATGTGATGCTATATTTTATTGTATGAGATGATCATGTTTTGTAACCGAAGTTATCGGCAACTGGCAGGAGCCATATGGTTGTCGCTTTATTGTATGAAATGCAAACACCCTGTAATTGCTTTACTTTATCACTAAGCGGTAGCGATAGTCGTAGAAGCAATAGTTGGCGAGACGACAACGATGCTACGATGAAGATCAAGGTGTCGCGCCGGTGACGATGGTGATCATGACGGTGCTTCGGAGATGGAGATCACAAGCACAAGATGATGATGGCCATATCATATCACTTATATTGATTGCATGTGATGTTTATCCTTTATGCATCTTATCTTGCTTTGATTGACGGTAGCATTTTAAGATGATCTCTCACTAAAATTATCAAGAAGTGTTCTCCCTGAGTATGCACCGTTGCCAAAGTTCGTCGTGCCCAGACACCACGTATTGATCGGGTGTGATAAGCTCTACGTCCATCTACAACGGGTGCAAGACAGTTTTGCACACGCGGAATACTCAGGTTAAACTTGACGAGCCTAGCATATGCAGATATGGCCTCGGAACACGGAGACCGAAAGGTCGAGCGTGAATCATATAGTAGATATGATCAACATAATGATGTTCACCATTGAAAACTACTCTATCTCACATGATGATCGGTTATGGTTTAGTTGATTTGGATCACGTGATCACTTAGATGACTAGAGAGATGTCTGTCTAAGTGGGAGTTCTTAAGTAATATGATTAATTGAACCTAAATTTATCATGAACTTAGTACCTGATAGTATTTTTCTTGTCTATGTTTGTTTGTAGATAGATGGCTCGTGCTGTTGTTCCGTTGAATTTTAATGCGTTCCTTGAGAAAGCAAAGTTGAAAGATGATGGTAGCAATTACACGGACTGGGTCCGTAACCTGAGGATTATCCTCATTGCTGCACAAAAAAGTTACGTCCTGGAAGCACCACTGGGTGCCAGGCCTGCTGCTGATACAACTGACGACGTTAAGAACGTCTGGCAGAGCAAAGCTGATGACTACTCTATAGTTCAGTGTGCCATGCTTTATGGCTTAGAACCGGGTCTTCAACAACGTTTTGAACGTCATGGAGCATATGAGATGTTCCAGGAGTTGAAGTTAATATTTCAAGCAAATGCCCGGATTGAGAGATATGAAGTCTCCAATAAGTTCTACAGCTGCAAGATGGAGGAGAATAGTTTTGTTAGTGAGCATATACTCAAAATGTTTGGGTATAATAATCACTTGATTCAACTGGGAGTTAATCTTCCGGATGATAGCGTCATTGACAGAATTCTCCAATCACTGCCACCAAGCTACAAGAGCTTTGTGATGAACTATAATATGCAAGGGATGAACAAGACTATTCCCGAGCTCTTCGCAATGCTAAAAGCTGCGGAGGTAGAAATCAAGAAGGAGCATCAAGTGTTGATGGTCAACATGACCACTAGTTTCAAGAAAAAGGGAAAAGGGAAGAAGAAGGGGAACTTCAAGAAAAACAGCAAGCAAGTTGCTGCTCAAGAGAAGAAACCCAAGTCTGGACCTAAGCCTGAAACTGAGTGCTTCTACTGCAAGCAGACTGGTCACTGGAAGCGGAACTGCCCCAAGTATTTGGCGGATAAGAAGGATGGCAAAGTGAACAAAGGTATATGTGATATACATGTTATTGATGTGTACCTAACTAGAGCTCGTAGTAGCACCTGGGTATTTGATACTGGTTCTGTTGCTAATATTTGCAACTCGAAACAGGGACTACAGAATAAGCAAGCACTGGCCAAGGACGAGGTGACAATGCGCGTGGGGAACGGTTCCAAAGTCGATGTGATCGCGGTCGGCATGCTACCTCTACATCTACCTTCGGGATTAGTTTTAGACCTGAATAATTGTTATTTGGTGCCAGCGTTGAGCATGAACATTATATCTGGATCTTGTTTGATGCGAGACGGCTATTCATTTAAATCAGAGAATAATGGTTGTTCTATTTATATGAGTAATATCTTTTATGGTCATGCACCCTTGAAGAGTGGTCTATTTTTATTAAATCTCGATAGTAGTGATACACATATTCATAGTGTTGAAACCAAAAGATGCAGAGTTAATAATGATAGTGCAACTTATTTGTGGCACTGCCGTTTGGGTCATATCGGTGTAAAGCGCATGAAGAAACTCCATACTGATGGACTTTTGGAATCACTTGATTATGAATCACTTGGTACTTGCGAACCGTGCCTTATGGGCAAGATGACTAAAACGCCGTTCTCCGGAACTATGGAGCGAGCAACTGATTTGTTGGAAATCATACATACTGATGTTTGTGGCCCAATGAATGTTGAGGCTCGCGGCGGGTATCGTTATTTTCTCACCTTCACAGATGATTTGAGCAGATATGGGTATATCTACTTGATGAAACACAAGTCTGAAACATTTGAAAAGTTTAAAGAATTTCAGAGTGAAGTGGAAAATCATCGTAACAAGAAAATAAAGTTTCTACGATCTGATCGTGGAGGAGAATATTTGAGTTATGAGTTTGGCCTACACTTGAAACAATGTGGAATAGTTTCGCAACTCATGCCACCTGGAACACCACAACGAAATGGTGTGTCCGAACGTCGTAATCGTACTTTACTGGATATGGTGCGATCTATGATGTCTCTTACTGATTTACCGCTATCATTTTGGGGTTATGCTTTAGAGACGGCCGCATTCACGTTAAATAGGGCACCATCAAAATCCGTTGAGACGACGCCTTATGAACTGTGGTTTGGCAAGAAACCAAAGTTGTCATTTCTTAAAGTTTGGGGCTGCGATGCTTATGTGAAGAAACTTCAACCAGATAAGCTCGAACCTAAATCGGAGAAATGTGTCTTCATAGGATACCCAAAAGAGACTATTGGGTACACCTTCTATCACAGATCCGAAGGCAAGACATTCGTTGCTAAGAATGGATCCTTTCTAGAGAAGGAGTTTCTCTCGAAAGAAGTGAGTGGGAGGAAAGTAGAACTTGATGAGATAACTGTATCTACTCCCTTATTGGAAAGTAGTTCATCACGAGAACCGGTTCCTGTGACAACTACACCAATTAGTGAGGAAGCTAATGATAATGATCATGAAACTTCAGATCAAGTTTCTACTGAACCTCGTAGGTCTACCAGAGTAAGATCCGCGCCAGAGTGGTACGGTAATCCTATTCTGGAAGTCATGTTACTTGACCATGATGAACCTACGAACTATGAGGAAGCGATGATGAGCCCGGATTCCGCAAAATGGCTAGAAGCCATGAAATCTGAGATGGGATCCATGTATGAAAACAAAGTATGGACTTTGGTTGACTTGCCCGATGATCGGCAAGCCATTGAGAATAAATGGATCTTTAAGAAGAAGACTGACGCTGATGGTAATATAACTGTCTATAAAGCTCGACTTGTTGCAAAAGGTTTTCGACAAGTTCAAGGGGTTGACTACGATGAGACTTTCTCACCCGTAGCGATGCTTAAGTCCGTCCGAATCATGTTAGCTATTGCTGCATTTCATAATTATGAAATTTGGCAAATGGATGTCAAGACTGCATTCTTGAATGGATTTCTAGAAGAAGAGTTGTATATGATGCAGCCGGAAGGTTTTGTTGATCCAAAAGGTGCTGACAAAGTGTGCAAGCTCCAGCGTTCCATTTATGGACTGGTGCAAGCATCTCGGAGTTGGAATAAACGCTTTGATAGTGTGATCAAAGCATATGGTTTTATACAGACTTTTGGAGAAGCCTGTATTTACAAGAAAGTGAGTGGGAGCTCTGTAGCATTTCTAATTTTATATGTAGATGACATATTATTAATTGGAAATGATATAGAATTTCTGGATAGCATAAAAGGATACTTGAATAAAAGTTTTTCAATGAAAGACCTCGGTGAAGCTGCTTACATATTGGGCATCAAGATCTATAGAGATAGATCAAGACGCTTAATAGGACTTTCACAAAGCACATACCTTGACAAAATTTTGAAAAAGTTCAAAATGGATCAGGCAAAGAAAGGATTCTTGCCTGTGCTACAAGGTGTGAAGTTGAGTCAAACTCAATGCCCGACCACAACAGAAGATAGAGAGAAAATGAAAAATGTTCCCTATGCTTCAGCCATAGGCTCTATCATGTATGCAATGCTGTGTACCAGACCTGACGTATGCTTAGCAATAAGCTTGGCAGGAAGGTACCAAAGTAATCCAGGAGTGGATCACTGGACAACGGTCAAGAACATCCTGAAATACCTGAAAAGGACTAAGGATATGTTTCTCGTATATGGAGGTGACAAAGAGCTAGTCGTAAACGGTTACGTCGATGCAAGCTTTGACACTGATCCGGACGATTCTAAATCGCAAACCGGATACGTGTTTTTATTAAACGGTGGAGCTGTAAGTTGGTGCAGTTCTAAACAAAGCGTCGTAGCGGGATCTACATGTGAAGCGGAGTACATAGCTGCTTCGGAAGCAGCAAATGAAGGAGTCTGGATGAATGAGTTCATTTCCGATCTAGGTGTCATACCTAGTGCATCGGGACAATTGAAGATCTTCTGTGACAATACTGGTGCAATTGCCTTGGCAAAGGAATCCAGATTTCACAAGAGGACCAAGCACATCAAGAGACGCTTCAATTCCATTCGGGACCAAGTCCAAGTGGGAGACATAGAGATTTGCAAAATACATACGGATCTGAATGTTGCAGACCCGTTGACTAAGCCTCTCTCACGAGCAAAACATGATCAACACCAAGACTCCATGGGTGTTAGAATCATTACTATGTAATCTAGATTATTGACTCTAGTGCAAGTGGGAGACTGAAGGAAATATGCCCTAGAGGCAATAATAAAGTTATTATTTATTTCCTCATATCATGATAAATGTTTATTATTCATGCTAGAATTGTATTAACCGGAAACATGATACATGTGTGAATACATAGACAAACATATAGTCACTAGTATGCCTCTACTTGACTAGCTCATTAATCAAAGATGGTTATGTTTCCTAACCATAGACATGTGTTGTCATTTGATTAATGGGATCACATCATTAGAAGAATGATGTGATTGACATGACCCATTCCGTTAGCCTAGCACTTGATCATTTAGTATGTTGCTATTGCTTTCTTCATGACTTATACAAAGTTCCTGCAACTATGAGATTGTGCAACTCACGTTTACCGGAAGAACACTTTGTGTGCTACCAAACGTCACAATGTAATT
This sequence comes from Triticum aestivum, assembly GCF_018294505.1. Taxonomy (NCBI): domain Eukaryota; kingdom Viridiplantae; phylum Streptophyta; class Magnoliopsida; order Poales; family Poaceae; genus Triticum; species Triticum aestivum. Next base: position 544,333,206 of record NC_057795.1, read on the forward strand.
GGGTGATTATAAAGGTGCTCTACAGGTATTTCCGAAGGTACATGAGTTGGCATAATTCGAGATTAGGTTTTGTCACTCCGATTGTCGGAGAGGTATCTCTGGGCCCTCTCGGTAATAGTCATCACTTAAGCCTTGCAAGCATTATAACTAATGAGTTAGTAATAATATGATGTGTTACAGAACGAGTAAAGAGACTTGCTGGTAACGAGATTGAACTAGGTATTGGATACCGACGATCAAATCTCGGGCAAGTAACATACCGATGACAAAGGGAACAACGTATGTTGTTATGCGGTTTGACCGATAAAGATCTTCATAGAATATGTAGGAACCAATATGGGCATCCAGGTTCTGCTATTGGTTATTGACCGAGAATGGTTCTAGGTCATGTCTACATAGTTCTCGAACCCGTAGGGTCCGCACGCTTAACGTTACGATGACAGTTTTATTATGAGTTTATAAGTTTTGATGTACCGAAGTTTGTTCGGAGTCCCGGATGTGATCACGGACATGACGAGGAGTCTCGAAATGGTTGAGACATAAAGATTGATATATTGGAAGCCTATGTTTGGACATCGGAAAGGTTCCGGGTGAAATCGGGATTTTACCGGAACACCGGGGGGTTACCGGAACCCTCCCGAGGGTTAATGGGCCTTAATGGGCCATGAGGGAGAAGAGGAGGGCCGGCCAGGGCAGGCCGCGCGCGCCCTCCCCCCCTAGTCCGAATAGGACAAGGAAGGGGGGGGGGCGGCGCCCCCCTTTCCTCTTTCCCCTCCCCCCTTTCCTTCTCCACCAAGGCAAGAGGGGGGAGTCCTACTCCCGGTGGGAGTAGGACTCCTCCAGGCGCACCCCAAGGGGGCCGGCCGCACCTCCCCCTCCCTCCTTTATATACGGGGCAGGGGGGCACCCCATAACACACAAGTTGATCTACGGATCGTTCCTTAGCCGTGTGCGGTGCCCCCCTCCACCATATTCCACCTCGGTCATATCGTCGCGGAGTTTAGGCGAAGCCCTGCGCCGGTAGAACATCATCATCGTCACCACGCCGTCGTGCTGACGGAAATCATCACCGAAGCATTGCTGGATCGGAGCCCGGGGATCGTCATCAAGCTGAACGTGTGCTAAACTCGGAGGTGCCGTACGTTCGGTGCTTGGATCGGTCGGATCGTGAAGACGTACGACTACATCAACCGCGTTGTCATAACGCTTCCGCTTACAGTCTACGAGGGTACGTAGACGAACACTCTCCCCTCTCGTTGCTATGCCATCACCATGATCTTGCGTGTGCATAGGAATTTTTTTGAAATTACTATGTTCTCCAACATAACTAGCACTTTCAATTGGTATCAGAGCAAGGTACTCCCTTGTTCTGTGTGATTCGGTTTAACCACCTGGAGTTTAGCTATGTCGACTGCAGGGATAATCAAAGTCTCCGCTGCTTGCCCCGTGTTCGATGGAACTGAATATCCCTACTGGAAGAATAAGATGCGCATGCATCTTGAAGCCATTGATGTCGACCTCTGGTATGTCGTCAAGAACGGCATTCCCAAAACTGGTGAAGGTGTCACCCCTACTGATGTCAAGAAGTTCATTCAACTGGACTCTACTGCAAAGAACATCATCTGTGGTCATCTGACCAAAGGACAGTATGGCCGTGTGAGTGCTCTGGAAACGTCAAAGCTAGTCTGGGACTGGCTATCCAAGGTCAACGAAGGCGTCTCTACTCAGAGAGACCAAAGGATGAGTGTTCTTCGCAACCTCTTCAATCGCTTCAAGAGAAACGACAATGAAAATGTCCAGCTCACGTTTGATCGCGTCACCGACATCACAAATGAGCTTCAGGCTCTTGGTGCCACTGAGATTACCAAGCATGAAATCGTCAAGACACTGCTGAGATCTCTTGACAGCTCCTTTGACACCCTTGCCCTCATGATACAAGAACACCCGAACTTCAAGACACTCGATCCGTCTGATATACTTGAGAGGCTCAACACACATGAGTTCCAGCTTTCTGAGAAAAGAGATATCTATGGTCCCAACTATGGCCGAACTCGAGCTTTGAAGGCAAAAGTTGTTTCCTCATCTGAAGAAGAATCTGACTGCGGTTCTGATGATCCTGAAGACATTGCAAAGGAACTTGCTATGCTTGTGAAGAAGTTCCAGAAGTTCACCAAGAAGAAGGGCTTCAGAAAGTCTTCACGATCTTGCTCAAGAAATGATGAAGCTTCCACTCATGACAACAAGAAGAGAACATGTCACAAGTGCAAGAAACCTGGACACTATATCTCTGAGTGTCCATAGTGGGACAATGAGAAGAAGAAGAAGAAGAGCAAGGAATATGATTCTGATGACAACAAGAAGAAGAAATCTTCAAAGTCTTCTTCCAAGTCCTCATCAAGGTCTTCATCTCATAAGAAGAGCTCATCTGGCAAGGCTCGTGCTTTTGTTGGCAAGGAAATGGATTCAGAGGAGGAGTCTGCTTCTGAGGAGGCGGAGGTGGAGTCTGAAGAGGAGTCCGACCCTGGCGTTGCCAGTCTGGCTCTAGCCACAGCCTATGTTGCCAAGTCCATCTTCAACACTGAAGACAATGACTTCCACACCAACGCTGAAGCTGATGACAAGGACGATCCTGCTCCCACCTACTGCTTCATGGCACGTGGTGCCAAGGTAAAATCACGTGATGCTTACTTTCAAACATCAAGTGAAGATGACTCTGATTGTGAATCCAAACCCAGCTACAAAACACTTGCTAAAATTGCAACTGAACAACAAAAGGCTATGGAACATACTCAAAAACTGTTAGACAAAAGCGATGACCTGTTGGACGTGGAAATGACACGTTCACAGTCCTTAGTTGAAGACATAAAAAATCTTCATGCTAAGTACCAAGAACTTGAAAGTCTTCATGATACGCTCTCAACCACTTATGAAAAGCTCTCCTATGATTATCTTCAAAGGAAGCAAGAGCTTGAGAAATTGAAAGCGGCTCATGAAGATCTTCAAAAGGAGAATGAGTCACTTCGCGCTCAACAGATCAGTTCCGCTCAGGATGGATTTGAACCACCATGTCTAAAATGCATTGAGCGTGATAACGCTACCTCTGTTGCTGAATGTTCCACTGCTGCTACTGTTGCTTTGTCTTCAACTACTGATGTGGTAACTAACCCCTCCGTTGAGGATACCACTGCTATTGCTGATGAAAATGCTAGGTTGAAGACATTGCTTGAAACAGGGATGTATAAAAGTCTGAAAGGACATCAGACACTTTGCGATGTCCTCAAAAAGCAGATTCTGAACTGAAACCCTAGGAAAGAGGGTGTTGGGTTCGAGAGGAAAATGAATGTTGATGGTTCCTACTGGAACCCTGAGCAGTATCCCAAAACCACATGGGTTGCTGCAAAGGAACCTTCAGTGGATCCATCCACCTTATCTGGCTTTACCTGTGCTAATCCTATTATCATTGATGAATCCTTTGATGCAAACTATAAATTGTTCAAAAATCAGAATGGTGAAGTGTTTGCCAGGTATATTGGTACTAACTGCAGGAATGGACCACCTATGAAGAAGATCTGGGTTCCCAAAAGCTGTCTTGAGAATCTTCCAGTGAATGTCATCATGACACCACCAGGGAAGAAGACAAACCCCAGACCTAAGGCGTCATATGGTCCAAAGGCTTCATACAGATACATGACTCACTTGAGTCACCCTAACGCCAATGTTTTGCAGGGAAATCGTACTCAAACTTATGAATATGAGCGTGTGTCTTCAAACCGCTATGTTCATAGAACTAAGAACTTTTCTGCTTATTCATATGAGTATCATTCATCTCCTGCAAGGCTATTTGCTAGGGCTCCAAAGCCGAAGTTCTCAGATGCTGCACTTAGACTCATTGCTTCTAAGCCACCCCTGATGATGTGGGTGGTGAAGAAGAATTAACTTTCTTTTGCAGAATAAGGTCTCTAGCCTGCTATCAAAGGCGTCCAATACCATTGCTGGGGACCTAAAACACATTAAGGGACGCATGATAAAATGGACTTATTTGGCCCTACTCACTACTCTACACTCACAACAACAGCTTGTCTCTATGGCTTCGTCATTGTTGATGACTACTCAAGATATACATGGGTACACATAATTCTCTACAAGACTGAAGTACAAGATGTCTTCAGATGCTTCGCCGATCGAGCCATGAACAATTATGGCGTCAAGATCAAGCATATAAGAAGTGACAATGGCACTGAGTTCAAGAACACCGGCTTGATCTTTATCTGGATACAATGGGAATCACTCATGAGTTTTCGGCTCCATACACACCTCAGCAAAATGGCATTGTAGAGCGCAAGAACAGAACCCTCATTGAGATGGCTCGAACAATGCTCGACGAGTACAAGACACCAAGAAAGTTCTGGCCTGAAGCTATTGACACAACATGTCACATCATCAATCGTGTTTACATCCATAAGCTTCTAAGCAAAACATCCTATGAGATCCTTACTGGCAAGAAGCCAAATGTCAGCTACTTCAGAGTATTCGGTGCTAGGTGCTGGATCAAGGATCCCCATCACAAGTCAAATTTGCACCTAAAGCTCACGAAGGCTTCATGCTCGGTTATGGAAAGGACTCGCACTCTTATAGAGTCTTCAACCTCTATCACTACAAAATCGTTGAAACTATGGACGTGCGATTTGATGAAACCAATGGTTCACAAAGAGAGCTCCTGCCAAGTACACTATATGAAGCTCCGCCCAGCGAATCTATCAAGCTGATGGGAACTGGTGAAATCATGCCTTCTGAAGCACAGCTTGAAGAGGAACTTATCATTTCTGCACCAAACCAACCTGAAGACAATGCTCAGACCAAAAACAATCCTCCCAATGATGACAATGATCAGCAAGAGCAAGGTCTTCGTCCAGTTCATCCTCGTGTTGCAAATGAAGTACAAATTGAGAAGATAATTGATAGCATCAATGCACCTGGTCCACTTACTCGCTCAAGAGCAACACAGTTAGCAAATTTCTATGGGCACTTTTCGTTTGTGTCAATATCAGAACCCAAGAAAGTTGCTGAAGCCTTTATGGAACCTGAATGGATTCAAGCTATGCAAGAAGAACTTCAACAGTTCAAGCTGAACAATGTTTGGGAACTTGTCAAGCGTCCTGACCCTCGCAAGCATAACATTATTGGCACAAAATGGATATATTGAAACAAGCAAGATGAGCATGGTCAAGTCATCAGAAACAAGGCACATCTTGTGGCTCAAGGATATACTCAAGTTGAAGGAATTGACTTCGATGAAACATTTGCTCCTGTGGCTTGGCTTGAAGCTATTCGCATACTGCTAGCCTATGCTAACCACCACAACATCTTACTATATCAAATGGATGTGAAGAGTGCATTCCTCAACGGCAAGATTGAAGAAGAAGTGTACGTTGCTCAACCACCTGGCTTTGAAGATCCAAAACATCCTGATATGGTGTACAAGCTAAACAAAGCACTATATGGCCTCAAACAAGCTCCTCGCGCTTGGTATGATACGATCAAAGACTTCCTGAAGAGCAAAGGCTTCAAACCTGGATCCCTCGATCCCACACTCTTCACGAAGACATATGATGGTGAACTGTTTGTGTGCCAAATCTATGTGCATGACATTATCTTTGGCTGCACCAACCAGAAGTATAGTGATGAGTTTGGATACATGATGCAAGAGCAATATCAGATGTCCATGATGGGTGAGCTGAAGTTCTTCCTTGGTCTTCAAATTCGTCAGCAAAGGAATGACATCTTCATATCTCAAGAAAAGTATCTCAAAGACTATCTGAAGAAGTTTGGAATGCAAGATTGCAAAGGTTACACGACGCCAATGCCAGCCAAACACCATCTTGGTCCCGACGACAATGGTAAAGAGTTCGATCAAAAGGTATACCGCTCCATGATTGGTTCTTTACTTTACCTATGTGCATCTAGGCCAGATATTATGCTTAGTGTTTGCATGTGTGCTTGATTCCAAGCGGCTCCAAAGGAATCGCATCACTTAGCTGTGAAGCGAATTCTTCAATATTTGGCTTACACCCCAACACTCGGATTATGGTATCCAAAGGGCTCAAGATTTGATCTGGTCGGATTCTCGGATGCTGATTATGCTAGAGACAAGGTGGATCGCAAGTCTACATTAGGCACATGTCACTTTCTGGGACGATCACTTGTCTGTTGGTCTTCAAAGAAGCAAAACTGTGTATCACTCTCAACTGCTGAATCTGAATACCTTGCTGCTGGATCTTGCTGCGCTCAGCTTCTATGGATGAAGCAAACTCTCAAGGACTATGGCGTCAATCTGAAACAAGTACCTCTCTTCTGCAACAACGAAAGCGCCATCAAGATTGCCAACAATCCAGTCCAGCACTCGAAGACAAAGCACATTGAAATTCATCATCACTTTCTCAGAGATCATGTCATGAAGAAAGATATTGGCATCATTCACGTCAACATTGAAGAGCAACTGGCAGATATCTTCACAAAGCCCTTGGATGAGAAAAGATTTTGCAAGTTACGGTGTGAGCTAAATATCTTGGAATCCTCAAATGTCCTGTAATCAGGAACACATCCTAACACTTATGCATGTTGATGACTTAGATGTGCAACACACGAAGTAAAGTATATCTTCAATCAATGAAGACTTACATTCTGAGTGTGAATACATTAACGTGGAATTTGACTTCGGAGTGCCACGATAATTGTGCGCCGTGTCTGGGTCTAATACTTCCTATACGGTGGGTAACGCCACCACCAAATTTCTCGGTTTGAAGTGTTTCACTCATGGCTTATTTTTGCAATGTCTTCGCATTTGGTTTGTCTTCAAATTTCAACTTATCTTCATGATTTACTTCACTATGTTGACTTGATTGCTTTCTGATATATATACTAGTGTTCTATCCTCTACAACATTCACTTATAGCTATGTCTTCCTTGTTAAAACTTTTAAACTAAGTGAATGTGATTGGACCCTAATCTCTCTATGCTTTCTATCTCAAACTCTATCTGTCCAAATCATATGCATTCTATTGAAACTGTCGAATGTCTTCTCTGCATCCTTGTCAGCAGAAGACACAGAGACAAACATTAAGTCTATTTTAAATGATTCATCCTTGTTGTTTGAAATCCGGAGAAGCCGGAACAACCATCCGACAAACCTGGCGGGCGTGGGAAGGTGGGACAACTCTGAGTGTGTTGCATGCTTGCCACGTGCCCCTCAGATGTGAACGGCCAGGGGCACCTGCATAATTGCGCTATGCTGCACACTTCCTTATAAATATATGTCCCCTGCGGTAAAGAAAACATTCTTCCACCTCTCCACCTCGTCAAAACCCTAGCGCCACCGCAAGCTCTCGACGACGCCAGCGACGAAGTGCTTAGCTGCCGCGACTTCTCTGACGCCGTCCTCACGCCGGCTGCGGACATCGTCCTCTCCGCCGCCACCGTAGGTGTCCTCTGTCGCCAAGTTAGGGCACCGTGGATTGAACTGCTCGGTCTCCTATTCATCCCATCTAGCAGTTCTTCGTGCGGTAAATACAACTCTATTTTTACCACCTTTTTGATCCTCAATGATTCATCCTATTTACCAAAATTGGTTTCTGCCTATACAAATGTTAGATCTATTCTGTCTGCATCTCATACTGCCTAGTATATTCACTTAAGCTTCATATCTAGTTAGATTCCTCACTTGTACTTATTCACGGATTCATACAAATCTGGAACCAACTCTCAACATATAAGTGAATGTCTTCGCATCATGAGGTCAATGTCTTCAAACTGATTTATCTTCAAAATCTTTTGAGAATGCATATGACCTCTTCCCCTTTCCTCGCATCTCTAATGCTGTCACAGGTACATGTCCGTGGGAGAATCCCTTGGTTCTCATAGTCTGCATTCGTTTGCAAAATTCTTACAGCAACACATTAACTCTCCTGAAGCTAGTTCCTGTTTGTCCAGCAAGAGAAAGCCTTTGAAGCCTTTGAACATATTGAAGCCATTCAGTTTGAAGTTCATGGCTGCAGAGAAATCAGTAAGGAAGGGCGGCAGACACCTGTACCTTCGGAGACACCTGTAGTACTCCTTTATAATCACCCAATTACGTTGTGACGTTTGGTAGTACCCAAAGTGTTCCTCCGGTAAACGGGAGTTGCATAATTCTCATAGTTACAGGAACATGTATAAGTCATGAAGAAAGCAATAGCAATATACTAAACGATCAAGTGCTAGGCTAATGGAATGGGTCATGTCAATCACATCATTCTCCTAATGATGTGATCCCATTAATCAAATGACAACACATGTCTATGGTTAGGAAACATAACCATCTTTGATTAATGAGCTAGTCAAGTAGAGGCATACTAGTGACTATATGTTTGTCTATGTATTCACACATGTATTATGTTTCCGGTTAATACAATTCTAGCATGAATAATAAACATTTATCATGAAATAAGGAAATAAATAATAACTTTATTATTGCCTCTAGGGCATATTTCCTTCAGTCTCCCACTTGCACTAGAGTCAATAATCTAGTTCACATCGCCATGTGATTTAACACCAATATTCACATCTGCATGTGATTAATACCCATAGTTCACATCATCATGTGATCAACACCCAAAGGGTTTACTAGAGTCAATAATCTAGTTCACATCGCTATGTGATTAACACCCAAAGAGTACTAAGGTATGATCATGTTTTGCTTGTGAGAGAAGCTTAGTCAACGGGTCTGTCATATTCAGAGCCATATGTATTTTGCAAATATTCTATGTCTACAATGCTCTGCACGAAGCTACTCTAGCTAATTGCTCCCACTTTTAATATGTATCCAGATTGAGACTTAGAGTCATCTGGATTGGTGTAAAAGCTTGCATCGTTGTAACTTTTTACGACTGGCTCTTTTATCACCTCCATAATCGAGAAACATCTCCTTAGTCCTCACTAAGGATATTCTTGACCGCTGTCCAGTGATCTACTCTTAGATCAAAATTGTATTCCTTTGTCAAACTCAGAGCAAGGTATACAATAGGTCTGGTTCACAGCATAGCATACTTTATAGAACCTATGACTGAGGCATAGCGAATGACTTTTCATTCTCTTTCTATTTTCTGCCATGGTCGGGTCTTGAGTCTTACTCAAATTCACACCTTTGCATCACAGGCAAGAACTCCTTCTTTGACTGATCCATTTTGAACTATTTCAAAATCTTGTCAAGGTATGTACTCATTGAAAATCTTATCAAGCATCTTGATCTATCTCAATAGATCTTGATGCTTAATGTGTAAGCAGCTTCACCGAGGTCTTTCTTTGAAAAACTCTTATTCAAGTATCCTTTCATGCTATCCAGAATTTCTATATCATTTCCAATCAACAATATGTCATCCACATATAATATTAAAAATGCTACAGAGCTCCCACTCACTTTCTTGTAAATACAGGCTTCTTCAAAAGTCTGTATAAAACCATATGCTTTGATCAACTCATCAAAGCATATATTCCAACTCCGAGATGCTTGCACCAGTCCATAGATGGATCGCTGGAGCTTGCACAATTTGTTAGCACCTTTAGGATTGACAAAACCTTCTGGTTGCATCATATACAACTCTTCTTTAAGAAAACCATTAAGGAATGCAGTTTTGTTTATCCGTTTGCCAGATTTCATAAAATGCGGCAATTGCTAACATGATTCAGACAGATTTAAGCATAGATACGAGTGAAAAACTCTCATCATAGTCAACACCTTGAACTTGTCGAAAACCTTTTGCGACAATTCTAGCTTTGTAGATAGTAACACTATCAGCGTCCGTCTTCCTCTTGAAGATCCATTTAATCTCAATGTCTCGCCGATCATTGGGCAAGTCAATCAAAAGTCCATACTTTGTTTTCGTACATGGATCTTATCTCAGTTCTCATGGCCTCAAGCCATTTTGCGGAATCTGGGCTCACCATCGCTTCTTCATAGTTCGTAGGTTAATCATGATCTAGTAGCATGACTTCCAGAACAGGATTGCCGTACCACTCTGGTGCGGATCTTACTCTGGTTTACCTACGAGATTTGGTAGTAACTTGATCTGAAGTTACATGATCATCATCATTAGCTTCCTCACTAATTGGTGTAGTAGTCACAGGAACAGATTTCTATGATGAACTACTTTCCAATAAGGGAGAAGGTACAATTACCTTATCAAGTTCTACTTTCCTCCCACTCACTTCTTTCGAGAGAAACTCCTTCTCTAGAAAGGATCCATTCTTAGCAACGAATGTCTTGCCTTCGGATCTGTGATAGAAGGTGTACCCAACTTTCTCCTTTGGGTATCCTATGAAGACACATTTCTCCGATTTGGGTTTGAGCTTATCAGGATGAAACTTTTTCACATAAGCATCGCAACCCCAAACTTTAAGAAACAACAACTTTGGTTTCTTGCCAAACCACAGTTCATATTGTGTCGTCTCAACGGAATTAGGTGGTGCCCCTTTTTAACGTGAATGCAGCTGTCTTTAATGCATGACCCCAAAACGATAGTGGTAAATCGGTAAGAAACATCATAGATTGTACAATATCCAATAAAGTACGGTTATGACGTTCGGACACACCATTACACTGTGGTGTTCCGGGTGGCGTGAGTTGCGAAACTATTCCGCATTGTTTCAAATGTAGACTAAACTCGTAACTCAAATATTCTCCTCCACGATCAGATTGTAGAAATTTTATTTTCTTGTTACGATGATTTTCAACTTCACTCTTAAATTCTTTGAACTTTTCAAACGTTTCAGACTTATGTTTCATTAAGTAGATATACCCATATCTGCTCAAATCATCTGTGAAGGTCAGAAAATAATGATACTTGCCGCGAGCCTCAACACTCATCGGATCGCATACATCAGTATGTATTATTTCCAATAAGTCAATTGCTCGCTCTATTGTTCCGGAGAACGGAGTCTTTAGTCATCTTTCCCATAAGGCATGGTTCGCAAGCATCAAGTGATTCATAATCAAGTGATTCCAAAATCCCATCAGCATGGAGTTTCTTCATGCGCTTTACACCAATATGACCTAAACTGCAGTGCCACAAATAAGTTGCACTATCATTATTAACTTTTCATCTTTTGGCATCAATATTATGAATATGTGTATCACTATGATCGAGATCCAACAAACTATGTTCATTGGGTGTATGACCATCGAAGGTCTTATTCATGTAAACAGAATAACAATTTATTCTCTAACTTTTAAATGAATAACCGTATCGCAATACACATGATCAAATCATATTCATGCTCAACGCAAATGCCAAATAACATTTATTTAGCTTTAACACTAATCCCGAAAGTATAGGGAGTGTGCGATGATGATCATATTAATCTTGGAACTACTTCCAACACTCATCGTCACTTCCCCTTCAACTAGTCTCTGTTTATTCTGTACTCCTGTTTCGAGTTACTAATCTTAGCAACCGAACAAGTATCAAATACTCAGGGGCTACTATAAACACTAGTAAGGCACACATCAAACACATGTATATCAAATATACCCTTGTTCACTTTGCCATCCTTCTTACTCACCAAATATTCAGGGCTTTTCCGCTTCCAGTGACCATTTCCTTTGCAGTGTAAGCACTCAGTTTCAGGCTTTGGTCCAGCTTTGGTCTTCTTCATGGGAGTGACAACTTGTTTGCCATTCTACTTGAAGTTTCCCTTTCTTTCCCTTTGCCCTTTTCTTGAAACTAGTGGTCTTGTCAATCATCAACACTTGATGCTCTTTCTTGATTTCTACCTTCGTCGATTTCAACATCACGAAGAGCTCGGGAATCGTTTTCGTCATACTATAGTTCATCACGAAGTTCTACTAACTTAGTGATGGTGACTAGAGAATTCTGTCAATCACTATCTTATCTGGAAGATTAACTCCCACTTGATTCAAGCGATTGAAGTACTCAGACAATCTGAGCATATGCTCACTAGTTGAGCGATTCTCCTCCATCTTTTAGCTATAGAACTTGTTGGAGACTTCATATCTCTCAACTCGGGTATTTGCTTGAAATATTAACTTCAATTCCTGGAACATCTTATATGGTCCATGACGTTCAAAACATCTTTGAAGTCCCGATTCTAAGCCGTTAAGCATGGTGCACTAAACTATCAAGTAGTCATCATATTGAGCTAGCCAAACGTTCATAACATTTGCATCTGCTCCTGCAATAGGTTTGTCACCTAGCGGTGCATTAAGGACATAATTCTTCTATGCAGCAATGAGGATAAACCTCAGATCACGGATCCAATCCGCATCATTGCTACTAACATCTTTCAACACAGTTTTTCTCTAGGAACATATAAAAATAAACATATGAAAGCAACAATGCAAGCTATTGATCTACAACATAATTTGCAAAATACTACCAGGACTAAGTTCATGATAAATTTAAGTTCAATTAATCATATTACTTAAGAACTCCCACTTAGATAGACATCCCTCTAATCCTCTAAGTGATTACGTGATCCATATCAACTACACCATGACCGATCATCACGTGAGATGGAGTAGTTTCAACAGTGAACATCAATATGTTGATCATATCTACTATACGATTCACACTTGACCTTTCGGTCTCCGTGTTCCGAGGCCATATCTGCATATGCTAGGCTCGTCAAGTTTAACCTGAATATTCTGCGTGTGCAAAACTGGCTTGCACCCGTTGTAGATGGACGTAGAGCTTATCACACCCGATCATCACGTGGTGTCTGGGCACGACGAACTTTGGCAACAGTGCATATTCAGGGAGAACACTTCTTGATAATTTTTAGTGAGAGATCATCTTAAAATGCTACCGTCAATCACAGCAAGATAAGATGCATAAAGGATAAACATCACATGCAATCAATATAAGTGATATGATATGGCCATCATCATCTTGTGCTTGTGATCTCCATCTTCAAAGCACCGTCGTGATCACCATCGTCACCGGCGCGACACCTTGATCTCCATCGTAGCATCGTTGTTGTTACGCCATCTATTGCTTCTATGACTATCGCTACCGCTTAGTGATAAAGTAAAGCAATTACAGGGCGTTTGCATTTCATACAATAAAGCGACAACCATATGGCTCCTGCCAGTTGCCGATAACTTCGGTTACAAAACATGATCATCTCATACAATAAAATATAGCATCATGTCTTGGGCATATCACATCACAACATGCCCTGCAAAAACAAGTTAGACGTCCTCTACTTTGTTGTTGCAAGTTTTACGTGGCTGCTACGGGCTTAAGCAAGAACCAATCTCACCTACGCATCAAACCACAACGATAGTTTGTCAAGTTGATGCTGTTTTAACCTTCGCAAGGACCGGGCGTAGCCACACTCGGTTCAACTAAAGTTGGAGAAACTGACACCCGCTAGTCACCAGTGTGCAAAGCACGGCGGTAAAACCAGTCTCGCGTAAGCGTACGCGTAATGTCGGTCCGGGCCGCTTCATCCAAAAATACCGCCGAACCAAAGTATGACATGCTGGTAAGCAGTATGACTTATATCGCCCACAACTCATTTGTGTTCTACTCATGCATATAACATCAAACCATAAAACCTAGGCTCGGATGCCACTGTTGGGGAACGTAGTAATTTCAAAAAAAAATTCCTACGCACACGCAAGATCATGGTGATGACATAGCAACGAGAGGGGAGAGGGATGTCCACGTACCCTCATAGACCGTAAGCGGAAGCGTTATGACAACGCGGTTGATGTAGTCGTACGTCTTCACGATCCGACCGATCCAAGTACCGAACGTACGGCACCTCCGAGTTCAGCACACGTTCAGCTCGATGACGATCCCCGGACTCCGATCCAGCAGGGTGTCGGGGATGAGTTCCGTCAGCACGACGGCGTGGTGACGATGATGATGTTCTACCGGCGCACGGCTTCGCCTAAACTCCATGACGATATGACCGAGGTGGAATATGGTGGAGGGGGGCACCGCACACGGCTAAGGAACGATCCGTAGATCAACTTGTGTTGTTGTGCCTAGAGGTGCCCCCCTGCCCCCGTATATAAAGGAGCAAGGGGGAGGGGTTCGGCCGGCCAGGAGGGGCGCGCCAGGAGGAGTCCTACTCCCACCGGGAGTAGGACTCCCCCCCTTCCTTGTAGGAGTAGGAGAGAAGGAAAGAGGGGGAGAGGAGGAAGGAAAAGGGGGCTGCACCCGTTGTCCAATTCGGACCAGAGGGGGGCTGGGCGCCTCCTTCCTTTCGGCCTCTCTCCTCTATTCCCGTATGGCCCAATAAGGCCCATATACTCCCCGGCGAATTCCCGTAACTCTCCGGTACTCCGAAAAATACCCGAATGACTCGGAACCTTTCCGAACTCCGAATATAGTCGTCCAATATATCGATCTTTACGTCTCGACCATTTCGAGACTCCTCGTCATGTCCCCGATCTCATCCGGGACTCCGAACTCCTTCGGTACATCAAAACTCATAAACTCATAATATAACTGTCATCGAAACCTTAAGCGTGCGGACCCTACGGGTTCGAGAACTATGTAGACATGACCTAGAACTATTCTTGGTCAATAACCAATAGCGGAACCTGGATGCCCATATTGGTTCCTACATATTCTACGAAGATCTTTATCGGTCAAACCGCATAACAACATACGCTGTTCCCTTTGTCATCGGTATGTTACTTGCCCGAGATTTGATCGTCGGTATCCAATACCTAGTTCAATCTCGTTACTGGCAAGTCTCTTTACTCGTTCCGTAATGCATCATCCCGTAACCAACTCATTTGGTCACATTGCTTGCAAGGCTTATAATGATGTGCATTACCGAGAGGGCCCAGAGATACCTCTCCGACAATCGGAGTGACAAAACCTAATCTTGAAATACGCCAACTCAACATGTACCTTTGGAGACACCTGTAGTACTCCTTTATAATCACCCAGTTACGTTGTGACGTTTGGTAGTACCCAAAGTGTTCCTCCGGTAAACGGGAGTTGCATAATTCTCATAGTTACAGGAACATGTATAAGTCATGAAGAAAGCAATAACAATATACTAAACGATCAAGTGCTAGGCTAACGGAATGGGTCATGTCAATCACATCATTCTCCTAATGATGTGATCCCATTAATCAAATGACAACACATGTCTACGGTTAGGAAACATAACCATCTTTGATTAATGAGCTAGTCAAGTAGAGGCAAACTAGTGACTATATGTTTGTCTATGTATTCACACATGTATTATGTTTCCGGTTAATACAATTCTAGCATGAATAATAAACATTTATCATGAAATAAGGAAATAAATAATAACTTTATTATTGCCTCTAGGGCATATTTCCTTCACAACTTCCAGCATGCAAAGGCATCGGCCAAGGAAAACAAGAAGTCATTGGGATTAGACTTCAACCCTGGTCCCTCTGCTCCCCGTGCTGACGGCTCACGTGATGCAGAACCCAATGTCATCGGCCCCTTTTCAAACTTTGATGGCCTCATCACTTACATCTTGGTCCAAGGTGCCATAGTGGATCATTCTGATAATGATGCTGACATTGATGAAGCCCCAGCTCCTCCTCCGAAGTCGCAGAAGCTAAAGAAGACTAAGGCTTCACAATCAGCTGCACCTCCAAAAGCGTCACGTGCGAAGCCACTGGCCACTGCACCTCCTGAAGACAGTGTGCAGTCTGAAGATCTATCATGCATCTCCAAGAAGACGGAGAGGAAAAAGAAAATCGTCAAGAATACTGATCAGACATTGACTCCTGCTGCCATTCTGCGCGAAGAGCACATTGATCTGTCCAGCGATGAAGATCTTGCAGATGATGCTCTTGAGCAACTGATCAAGAGCAAGGAAGAAGCAGAGATCTTAAATAATTTGCCTCTCTTTGATGTGGCAATCATCCATAACTTCATTGATGAGTGGTTTGACACCCCAAATCTCAGCTTTGATGATCTGCAACTTCCTATTGGCCTCAGCGTCTCCTTCAATGGCGCTATTACTTCTGAGCTGACTATTGCTCAGCACATTGTTGAACTGAAGCACAAGATCGACTATGAGAAAGCTCAGTTCAAGAAGCATGTGGCCAAGCTCAGCGTGCAAGATGTCAAAAACTTCAAGATCATGCTGCACGAGCTCAAAGAAGCCTTTCACAAGAAGCGCAAAGAAGCTAGAGTCTCTCGTGAGCGCATGAAGAATCTGGCTGACAAGTGTGTGCTAGCCTACAATGAGGCTGAGAAGCGCAAGGCTCTTGGTCGTCTTGGCATTGACCCCAGAATGGCTGCAAAGAAGAAGAATCTATCAACTGTCCAATCTGCACCTTCAAGGCAGGATGAACCTCACATAGTCTTCCCAAGCAGCATGACTGGCTCGAAGCCAAAGATCATGTCAACCGCTTCAAAACAGAAGAAGATGAGGGCTGCCGAGGCTGAAGCCAGAAAAAGGAAAAACACAGAAGCCTCTGATGTTGCTCCCTCCAAGAAGAAGTGCAAAACCAAGAAGAATCGGGCTGCTCCCACAGAGCCCTTAGTTGTTGAACCTATCTCAATGGTTCGCCCTGCATCTGAACACCAAGAACGATGGATGATTGTTCATGAGCTTGCTTCCACAGAGGCTTATGAAGTTGAAGACAATCCAGCAGTTGACCCCATCGCTGCTGAAGACATTGGTCACCATGACAATGTTGAAGATGATGAAGTTCTTCCTCAGATCGAACACAACTTGGTATCATCACCTGTTCTCACGAACAGTGAAATCATCAGCATTGGTCGTCCTCTGACACCAATTGCTCAGGATGCATCATGGGCCAATCACCCACAACAACAAGACTCCCCAAGTACTCCCCAACAACAATAGGTCACACCACCTATGCCAGAAGAAGAGGTTGAGGCCCAGCCAACTCCATCTCCAAAGGCGTCGCCAGTCTTACAAAGGCTTCACAAAGGACCAAGGCCTCAAGTCCCTCTTCCGAGCGTTCCAGAAGGAGAAGTGCACCACCAATCTGTTGCACGTCAAGTGTTTCCAGAAGCCACTCCGACTGTAAATGTCTCCGTGTCTGAAGCCAAAGCTGCTGAAGACAATCCGGCTGCATCAGCCGATGACGAACGAGAAGAAGAACGTGTACCTACTCCCCCATTACTGAAGAAGCTGTTCCTGAAGTAACCGTGCCAGTGCCAGACCCTCCAGCTCATCAAGTGGAGGTTGAAAATCTTGAGGCTGCCACCACCAACACAAATGAAGCCAATGACGTAGTCATGGCTGAAGCAAGAGTGGAGCCTGCACCAACCAATATGCCAGAAGCCAATGCTGCAACTGCTCCTGAAGCTTCTGTTGTGCAGCCTGAAGCCTTTGTTGTTGCCACTGCTCATGTTCCGCCATCAAGGCCTCATACAATTGAGCAAGCATACAACCATGGCCAGCTAATCACTGTCAAATGGCCCGTTCTGGTCCCTCCGCCTCATGTCTCTGGTCCTCAGTTTGATTATCATATTGAGCATAGGCCTCAGGTCCAGAAACCAAAGCCAAGACTGCCAAGGTTTCCAGGTACGGCCACCTCTACAGGGTCCTTCAATGCAAATGGCTTCAAAAGCCACAACACCTTCTTTGACAGCACAAAGAACCCCTACTCAAGGCCAAGAATATCATCTGATCGCTTCTGGAGCCATCAGCAGCGAAGCTATTACTCCTGCATTCTGTATGATCAAGGGCGCATTTTCCCTCATATGCGCCTCGACACTGAAGCCATTGCTAGACTGCCATGCTTAGAAGAAGCACTTGACTGCTTTCGTGATGCAGGTTTGCTCAGCTTTGTGATAGACAAAGAACATTGGAATGAGGAACTTTTGCTTCAATTCTATGCTACCCTCCACATTCGCGGCTACAATAGAGATACAAAGACATGGGTTCTCGAGTGGATGACAGGAAATATTCATCATGAAGCCAAAGCTCTTGACATCATTGAGCTTACAGGTTTATCCACTCCCGGAGAGCTGTACGAACCTGATTGTCAACTCCACCGCAATGCACTGGAGAGCATCTTCCATAAGCCAGAACCCAACATGAGCCAGATGTTGAGCATGATGAAGCCTTTGCCACATGACTCTGAATACCCAACGGAGTTCTTTGTTGATGACCTTGAGTATCTGCCTCGCACAATATATCACATCATCAGGCAGACTCTATGGCCTATCAAAGGGCATTCATCAGCTGCAAAACTTGAAGGAGCCATGAAGACATTAGTCTTTTACATCCTCAATGGCATCAGCTTCAATGCACAAGAATTCTTCCTCCGGCAACTGGCTGCATCTGGATCTGACCTTTTTGGCCTGAAATTCTATGCTCCATGGGTCATGCGCCTCATCAAGCTACGCTCTGCTATCAACTATCAACCCTCCGCTCGCAATCATCGGATCTTTCTACCGGAGGTTGATATGTCAGTTGAAGCCATATACCCTGAGCCTGCTAAGAAGCCTCTTTGTCTTCAAAATGCTGAACACCAAAGCTTCACTCAGCCCATGGAAGGAGTCCAAGCAGTAACTCGTGTCTATCCAATGGCTGGGAACACTCGTCTGCCTCATCGTGCACCAACTGAAGCTACTGAGAGCACAATTTCCCAAAGGCCTAAGAAGCGCTCTCGCATCCTAAATGACCGAGAACTTCTTGTGGCACTGCATCAGAAATAGGACAAGCATCACTTTTGGCTCAAGCGACAGATGCAAAGCCTCTTGGTGGACGTCAATCGCATTCAAAATCTTGCCACCAAGAATGCCTTTATCACTCACGAGACCTGTCGGCGATCATGGAAGAGTTTGACACTGCTCAGTGCTGAAGCAGATCTTCAAGACGATGGCTTCACTGAAAGATTCAAGTTTGACTCCACTCCTCCACGGAATGCTGTCCTACGTCGAACTCCATCCCTTGAAGACTCTGACTATTCTTCCTCCACGGCAACTGTGAATGCCAAAGTGATCGATGATGAAGACGATGCTACTTCACCGCCTCCTACTTCTGCACGCATCGACACTGCACCAAGTTCGTTTGTGCCGCCAACCAACAACGACAACCCTGCTGCTTCACCTACTCCTCATGAGGACGAGTAGATGCTCTATGTCTTCAAACCTTTTTGGTCATTACTAACAAAAGGGGGAGAAGCATATGAGTTTGATAGTCTTCAAGCGGGTTCATATGGGCGGTTTCTTTATATTTTGCCTAGTGTTTACAACTCTTGCTTTTGATACATTTCGTTCTTTGAGTTGTAACACTTAAACTCGATGGTCGTCTGCTACTTATTTTCTTTTCCATGTGCGATGATAACCTCCGCACTTAGATCATTCTGCAGACGTCCATTTTTCATTATGCATGTCACTCTCTTAGTTACATCATTTCATGCATGATGAATTATCTTCATAAGTTGAAAAGGATCTCCACAAGTACAACCTGCCATGTGCATTTGCATTCCAAAAGCAAATTACTTATATTCACATCTTCAGGGGGAGCCTTAGCCACTTATGAAGACAATATCCTATCCTTTACAATTTCACATACTTTATCCCCGTTGAAAACTTCAACTAGTTTGTCATCAATCACCAAAAAGGGGGAGATTGTAAGTGCATCTAGTGCCACCCCTAGTTGGTTTTGGAGTATTGACGACAAAGTTGGTTGGGGGACTAATGCATTTGTGAGAATTGCAGGATAACGTAGGTAGTGTCCCTCATTGATTCGGTTTACCTACCGGAGATGACCCCTAAAAATGTATGAAGACATTGACGACAATGGTGGTATGTGAAGATATTCATATTGAAGACTATGCCATGAGAAGACATTGAGTGAAGACTATGGAGCGCGAAGACTGTGTTGTTTCGTTGTTTCCTTTTCTTCTTTGTTGAGTCATAGGAACCACCGTACTGTTAAGTGGGGTCCAAGTGAACAAAGTCAGAATGACTGAAGTGATGCTCAACCCAAATCCTATGTCTTCGAGTGAAGACAATGAGAGCAAATCTTATCCAGAGCTGGATGAGTCAGCTTTGCTTGTAGCCCAAGTAAAGTTGCCGTGTGTGTTTGAAATCTGACCGTTGGAACATGTGTCAGTTCCTTAGTGACCCAGGGTCATTTCGGACATATCAGGTCGGGTTGCCTTGTGGCTATAAATAGCCTACCCCCTACACCATAAATTGGTGGCTGCTCAGAGTTAGTTTACAGCTTTTGTCGTTTGAGAGCAACCCACCTCGAAGCCTTTGAGAGAGAGAAATCCTTGCGAGGACAAAGCCCAAACACCCAGAACCAAAGAGTGTTAGGCATCACTGAAGTCTTTCTGTCTGAGTGACCTGAAGACTTATTACACTTGAGGATTGTGTATCCTCCAGCCGATTAGGCGTCGCGTTTTGAGCATCCAAGAGTCATTGTGGATCGCCGGTGAACGAAGTCTGTGAAGGTTCGGAAGTCTACCTTGAAGACTTACCAGAGTGATTGGGCGAGGACTGTGTGTCCTTAGCTCAAGGGGAATAAGGTGAAGACGCGGTCTTCTAAGTTGAATCTCAGCCTCCCTAACCAGATGTACAGTTGTCACAGCAACTGGAACTGGCCCAACAAATCCCGTGTCTTCAACAAGCGACTGGTTCTATCCTCTCCCTCCCTTTACTTTGAGTTTGTCTTCGTGAAGTCATTGCTTATCTGTCATACCTATTTGACTTCATTGCTTGACTACTATCGTTGATTGGCTTCATACTATCTTCCATCCCGATCCTTACTACCAAGCTGCTATTAGTCTTTGTACCTTCACATTATTGCATACTTGACTATGGTTTGCTTGTTGTAGTTTATCTTCCGCTGCATATCAATTAGGTCGTTTCTATTGTTTGTCTTCGAAACTTCCAAGTTTTGAAGACTTTGATAAAAATCGCCTATTCACCCCCCTCTAGTCGATAACTAGCACTTTCAAGTTGCAATTTTAGCAAGTTTTTTGTAGCTAGGTTTGGATTCACCATCAGAGTCATCTTCACTTGAGGTTTGAAAGTAAGCATCGCATGAGTTTACCTTGGCACCACGTGCCATGAAGTAGTAGGTGGGAGCCGAGTCGTTCTCGTCATCAGCGTTGGTGACGGAGCCATTGTCTTCAGTGTTGAAGATGGACTTGGCGGCGTAAGCTGTAGCTAGAGCCAGACTTGCGACACCAGAGTCAGACTCCTCCTCAGACTCCACCACCGCCTCCTCAGAAGCAGACTCCTCCTCTGAATCCATCTCCTTGCCAACAAAAGCACGTGCCTTGCCTGATGAGCTCTTCTTGTGTGATGAAGACTTGGAAGAAGATTTGGAAGAAGACTTTGAGGATTTCTTCTTCTTCTTGTCATCAGAATCATATTCCTTGCTCTTCTTTTTCTTCTTCTTCTTCTTCTCATTGTCCCACTGTGGACATTCAGAGATGTAGTGGCCAGGTTTCTTGCACTTGTGACAGGTTCTTTTCTTGCTGTCATGGGTGGAAGCTTCATCATTCCTTGGGATGGATCGTGAAGACTTTTTGAAGCTTTTCTTCTTAGTGAATTTCTGGAACTTCTTCACAAGCATAGCAAGCTCCTTTCCAATGTCTTCAGGATCACCGGAATTGCAGTCAGATTCTTCTTAAGATGAGGAAGTGGCAGCCTTTGCCTTCAAAGCGCGAGTTCGGCCATAGTTGGGGCCATAGATATCTCGTTTTTCAGATAGCTGGTACTCATGTGTGTTGAGCCTCTCAAGTATGTCTGACGGATCGAGTGTCTTGAAGTCAGGGTGTTCTTGTATCATCAGGGCTAAGGTGTCAAATGAGCTGTCAAGAGATCTCAGTAGTGTCTTCACTATTTCATGCTTCGTAATCTCAGTTGCACCGAGTGCTTGGAGCTCATTTGTGATATCAGTGAGGCGATCAAATGTGAGCTGGACGTTTTCATTGTCGTTTCTCTTGAAGTGGTTGAAGAGGTTGCGGAGAGTACTGATCCATTGATCTCGCTGAGTTGAGACGCCTTCATTAACCTTGGAGAGCTAGTCCCAGACTAGCTTCAATGTTTCCAGAGCGCTCACACGGCCATACTGCCCTTTGGTCAGATGACCATAGATGATGTTCTTGGCTGTAGAGTCCAGTTGAATGAACTTATTGACATCAGCAGAGGTGACACCTTCACCAGTCTTGGGAACGCCATTCTTGACGACATACCATAGATCGACATCAATGGCTTCAAGATGCATGCGCATCCTATTCTTCCAGTAGGGATACTCACTGCCATCGAAGATGGGGCACACAGCGGAGACTTTGATTATCCCAGCAGTCGAGATAGCTAAAACTCCAGGTGGTTAAACCGAATCACACAGAACAAGGGAGTACCTTGCTCTGATACCAATTGAAAGGGCTAGTTATCGACTAGAGGAGGGGGGGGGGTGAATAGGCGATTTTTATGGAAGTCTTCAAAACATGGGAGTTTCGAAGACAAACAATAGAAATGACACTATTCGTATGCAGCGGAAGGTAGACTACAACAGACAAGCCATAGTCAAGTATTCAATGAAGTGAAAGCACGATGACTATTAGCAACTAGGTAGTAAAGATCAGGATGGAAGATAGTATGAAGCCAACCAGGACAAGTAGTCACACAGTGAAGTCAAACAGATAATGCAAGCAGGCAATGACTTCACGAAGACAAACTGTAAGTAAAGAGAAGTGAGAGATAGAACCAGTAGCTTCAGGAGGACAGGGGTTTGTTCGACCAGTTCCAGTTGCTGTGACAACTGTACGCCTGGTTAGGGAGGCTGAGATTTAACTCAGAAGACCACGTCTTCACCTTATTCCCCTTGAGCTAAGGACTCTCAGTCCCCGCCCAATCACTCTGGTAAGTCTTCAAGGTAGACTCCCAAACCTTCACAGACTTCGTTCACCGGCAATCCACAATGACTCTTGGATGCTCAGAACGTGACGCCTAACCGGCTGGAGGATTCACGGTCCTCAAGTGAAATAAGTCTTCAGATCACGCGGACAGAAAGACTTCAGTGATGCCAAACACTCTTTGGGCTCTGGGTGGTTTGGGCTTTGTCCTCGCAAGGATTCTCTCTCAAAAGTTTCGGAGGTGGGCTGCTCTCAAACGATAAAAGCCGTGTACTAACTCTGAGCAGCCACCAATTTATGGTGTAGGAGGTGGGCTATTTATAGCCACTGGGCAACCCGACCCGATTTGTCCGAAATGACCCTGGGTCACTAAGGAACTGACTCGTGTCTCAATGGTCCGATTTCAAACACACGCGGCAGCTTGACTTGGGCTACAAGTAAAGCTGACTCATCCGACTCTGGATAAGATTTGCTCTCATTGTCTTCGCTCGAAGACATAGGATTTGGTTGAACATCACTTTAGTCACTCTGACTTTGTTCCTTGGACCCCACTTAACAGTACAGTGGTTCCTATGACTCAACAAAGAAGAAAAGGAAACAACGACACTACCAAGTCTTCGCGCTCCATAGTCTTCATGCAATGTCTTCCCATGTCATAGTCTTCCATGTGAATAACTTCACAGATCACCATTGTCTTCAATGTCTTCACACATTTTTAGGGGTCATCTCCGGTAGGTAAACCAAATCAATGAGGGATTACTATCTGTGTTATCCTGCAATTCTCACAAACACATTAGTCCCTCAACCAGGTTTGTCGTCAGTACTCCAAAACCAACTAGGGGTGGCACTAGATGCACTTACAATGAACACCCGGAGCGTTTGAGAAATCTCATCATTGGAATCCACAAGGTAAGTTCTATGATGTGAAAAAAATCCACAACTAATATGTAAACATAAAGCATATGAAAACTCTCTATAAGAAAGGCAATGGTGCTACTTTGACGCATTTATCTATGCAAAAAGGACAGTAGTGTTGCCCCCTATCTTTTTTCTCCCATTTTTTTATTTGACCTCAGTGGCTCTTTGTTTTCTTAGTCTTGATGGCTCTTTTATACCTCACAAGGTAGGGGCAACACCCTATAATGATGAACAAAGAACAATACACTAGCTTATTCATAACTCAACTTAACCAAATAAACATGAGTCTCATGAACGCCTATGGCAGGGTACTAGGATGTGAAATGATCTAGCGTAGGAATATATATCTCAGAATGGATATGAAAAATGCCATGATAGGTAGGAATGGTGCCTATTTTGAGGAAGATGGGCGTTTTATGTGTACGAGAACAAGAAGAAGCTCTCCCACGGGTTTTCGACGAATGATGCAACAAGTCCCGATGTGAGAGTGGGCAATGCGAGACACTGAAAAGTATAGCAAATGTGGAATGGGTGAAGCACATCAAAAACTTGAATTAGTCATAAAGAACTCAAGTACTTATTATAAGCATCTCATAATCTACTTTGAAAATCATATAACGAATGCAACTCTTAGGGGGAAGTGTTTGATGTAATTGAAGCCTGTTGCGCATCCCTCACCCATTCTACGTGAGTTTTACTTACAATGCCCGTCAACTTGGACCTCCCTGCAATACCAATGGCCACACTTTTATATAAATTAATGAAAATGAGGCATTGACTCATTGATTATATATGTCATTTCTTCATTAATTCATCTATTTTTACCGGCACATTCATTCTGTGAGTCCATGCGCAACGAAGCATGCCACTGCTAACTATCTACCCTACTGTATCCTCTATTCATGTGTGTCTGTTAACTTAATCAGGCCAAATCAGGTCGAATGTGTGCAACCAAACGCCATGCAATCTACTATCAACCAAGCCCATGCATGCAACCAAACGTTGAGGGGAAATTGCTTCTCTAACGCAGGCATCCCCTATGAAGGCTACTAAACTATGTGCGCAACATGATTTTTTTGTTTGCATTGCCTCAACTTGTCCCAGTTAAGCCAGAGATGCAAAGGATGCAAAAAACAATGCAGAGCACCAAACACACCCTTATGATTGAGGCCTTCAACATAGAATTTCAATTTCATCTAGATTGAGACCAGGGTACCATTGTTCCATGCAACGTTGTCACCGCCATCTGAATGGGTGCCACGTCGAAACCAAGACCTAACCAAAACATGCAAAACTAGGGTTCCCCCACCTCCCGCTACCGAAACAGCAAACAAAGGGAAGGAACCATTGGCCTTGTCGGCGGGAGGAGGTGGAGGTCTGGATAGAGGAGGGATCTGGGAGGTAATAGGGTGAAAGGTGTAACTTCTGAAGAAAATCAGAACTACCAAGGATTGTTTTTTTAGAACATAGTACATACGCTCATATATACGCGCGTACACTTATCCTTATGGACTCGCACACATCCTACCCTATGAGCACATTCGAGAGACCGAGCAGACATATTATCTTGAGATTGACGAAGGCACCACATGCACCTCATAATTGACGGAAACGTTTCTTTTCACTGAACACGGATTGCCAAAAATCCTGAAATAAATCCAGGATAAAGAACTTGAACATTGGTGGGCTGGGGATGCCACTATCCTTCTAACCATCCAAGCACATATTGATTCGCACTACCAAGGATCGTTGGTGCACTTCGTTGCATCAACAAATCAGTGATAAATAGACTGAAAAATAAAAACAACTCAGTGATGAATGATACGAAAATCTGGCTCCTCGCTGTCGACCGGTGGGGAGAGTAGGTCCAGCCCATCAAACGTGACACGCGCGCACCAAGAAAATAAGCGTGAAGTAAGAAGATTCCAGCTTAGCCACTGACACAAAATTTGGATTTAAGTAGCCGGTAGAGGCTCCAGATCGGAAAGCACAAAGACAAAAGAGCTCTTGTTTCAAAATTTAGGCCATAGTACCTAGAGCAGAGCAGGGCAGGGCAGGGCACCCCCCGTGCGAAGCTAAGCATGTGCAGCCAGGCTGACACGACGATGCCGTGCCCGCCGCCGTCGCAGGGGCGGCTCATCACCGTGCTGAGCATCGACGGCGGCGGCATCCGCGGCCTCATCCCCTCCACCATCCTCGCCTGTCTCGAGTCCAAGCTCCAGGTACGTCCATCCGTCTGCAGCTCCATTGTCTAGCTGCAGCATCTTCGTCATCCTAGATCGATTGTGACATGTGCTGTGTCTGACAGGAGCTGGACGGGCCGGACGCGCGCATCGCGGACTACTTCGACGTGATCGCCGGGACGAGCACGGGCGCGCTGGTCACGTCGATGCTGGCGGCGCCGGGCGAGAACAAGCGGCCTCTCTTCGCCGCCAAGGACATCAACCAGTTCTACCTCGAGAACGGCCCCAAGATCTTCCCGCAGAGGAGGTACGCACGCACTTCTCCTCCCGGCGGAGGGCGGACCACGCACTGAAATTTGGCTGGCGGCGATGTTGATGCCGGCGTTGCTTCGGCTTCGCGTGCAGGTGGGGCTTCCTGACCCCAGTGGCCAACCTGCTTGGCGCGGTGATGGGTCCCAAGTACGACGGCAAGTTCCTGCACGACAAGATCAAGAACCTCACCAACGACGTGACCGTCGCCGATACCGTCACTAACATCGTCGTGCCGACGTTCGACATCAAGTACCTGCAGCCGGTCATCTTCAACACGTACGAGGCCAAGGTGGACCCGCTCAAGAACGCGCACCTCTCCGACATCTGCATCAGCACGTCGGCGGCGCCCACCTACTTCCCGGCTCACCACTTCACGACCCACGACCCCCTGGGCAAGCTGCCAGACCGCGAGTACCACCTCGTCGACGGTGGCGTGGCCGCCAACAACCCCACCATGGTCGCCATGTCTATGATCACCCAGGAAGTGATGCGCCGGAACCCGGACTTCACGCACGGAAAGCCCGCCGAGTACAGCAACTACCTCATCATCTCCATCGGCACCGGGACGGCCAAGCAGGCTGAGAAGTACACCGCGCCCGACTGCGCCAAGTGGGGCGTCCTCCGCTGGCTCAAAGACGGCCGCTTCACCCCGCTCCTCGACATCTTCTCCCATGCAAGCGCTGACATGGTCGACATCCACGCCGCCGTGCTATTCCAGTCACTACGCGTTGAGAAGAACTACCTACGCATCCAGGACGATTCACTCACGGGGCACACGTCTTCGGTGGATATCTCCACCAAGGAGAACATGGAGGCGCTCATCGGGATCGGCAACAAGCTGCTCAAGATGAACGTGGCCCGGGTGAACATCGACACGGGGATGTACGAGCCCGTCGACGACGAGGGCACCAACGAGGAAGCGCTCGCTCGCTTCGCCAAGAAGCTCTCCAACGAGCGCAAGCTGCGGCAAGCCAACCTCAACTCCCAATAGAGAAGAGGAAGATTCGAGAGAGAGCACAGACAGTATATTATAAATTTGTAATGCAATGCTATGTAATGTGGGCGAGTAATTATTTTTTGAAATGAAAGGTTTTATCAATTCTTGGTTATGCATATGCGTATCTATGTTTTTTCGAAACGGAGGCATAAGATTTGTCTCATCTACTCCTATTAATTAAGAAAAGAATAGAGTTTAGAGTTTTACAACATGCCCACAAGTACGGCATGACAATTACTCGCCCACAAAAATATTTCCTAATTTCTGTGCGCCCGCGGTCACCCAAGCTTGGCCTCGTCGACGATGGCGGCGAGTAGGATGGTCAGTGGCGCACTCTTATGACGAAACACCCATGCGTTTCTTTCATTTCAAATGGTCCACGAGACAAGCATGGCGAGAGGCCAAAGATGAGCGGTGCAATATCCTTGGGTTTGCGACCAAGAAGCCACGGGGAGTCCCAAAAAGACGTTTTGGCGCCATCTCACACCGTGATAGTCGTAGAGGCATAGAAAAACTCGTAGTCCTCCGCGGCCCATGGGTTTCCCAGTCCAACCCATAATTGCGGCGATCGTTCCATTCGAACCATAGCCACCGAAGCTGCAAAGCACACACAAATTTGTTAGTATTGAGTACTCGAAGGCCTCCATACTGTTTTGGTCTACAAACCACCTCCCAGTTGACCTTGCATTTGGCACCCGTGGTCTTGTCCGCACTGGACCAATAGAAGACCCTCTCAATCTTGTTTAGGCTATCGAGAGAGTCTTGAGGCACGATGAGGGCCGTGATGGAGAACACCGCTTGGGAGGAGATGGCCGACCTAACAAGGGTCATACGGCCAATGGTAGTGATGTTTTGGCCCTCCCAGGTAACTAGTTTTCCAGCTGCCTTATCCTTAAGGTATTGAAAATCCACCTTCTTTAATTGCCAAACTGAGTATCTATGTCAAAGAACCATGAAAGAGTTGTCTTCCGGTCTCTGCATTCAAGACTACCACAAGCAAACACACACGAGAATACAAACATAATTGGTATAAATTAACCCGTGAGAGATAAAAAGAAAACTCTCTTCCAATGACATTGCATGGCCCATTATGCCAATATGGTGTAACTGAGTGTTGAAGCTATCTGATGTAATTCAATTATGAAATCCTGGTTGCCGTAATACGGATATGAAATATACGGTGTGTTTGATATGAAATGTCAATTTGATTACAAAATGGATATAAATAATAGGCCAATTAGCCTGATTAGTGGGGTTTTCTATTGCAGGTTTCTCAGACAACACCGTGGGCAACGAACTAAAAAAACCCAACGCAGTTTCTAGAAAGTAGGCATGTTGGATCAATGAACAATTACACACGACTTCCGCTCAACAAATGTTTGCGTTAGGTCACCTTGCACAAATGTTTCCACAAAAAAAATCATGTGTGATATACATACGAACGAGAACATTTTTCTGTGATTCACCTTATGGGATGTACATACGAATGGAAACAATTGGGCCTGTATAATTGTCTCCGATGGCTCGCCCGATCGCACACGAGCTCTTTTTGCCCCGCTTGTGTGACCGGATGACCTATGACCGACGGTTTCTGGGTCATGTGGGAATGACCACCTTATCACACACATGCAATGCAACGGTTTAAAACTCCATTGCGGAAACGGGGAAAAACCATTTGTATAGCACATCTCTGCACTAGTGATACAATAACACAAATATGATTTTCTAACCCATGATGGTTTGCTGTTGCATGTAGATGTAGTTCAAATTTGAATTATGACCATTATATGGCCATATACTCACTTAATCTCTTAAAAAGGTCAAATGATACCTGAAAATTTTCAAAATTTAACAAGACAATTGTATTAGTGCATGTTAATGGAATAAAAAAATCATACAATTAAAACACCATCCGTTGCCACTGTACCCCAAATTAGTCTTTCAAAGGTAATACAAAAAATTAACTACATCACACATAGTTGGTTATAGGAACCGTTTGCGATGAAAATTCGTGGGTCTATTTATGTCTTCCTTCATAAGCTTTGCCGACTTCGTATGCCCAAGTCTCGTTCACCCCCGAATCCCAATCCTCGATCCCCATTCCAACCCCTTCTTGCAAAGAATGATGCCGTGGAGACTCTTAGTGATGGCCCGTAACGTCGCCGAGTCCGCCCCGAGCAGCTCCACCTCTGCCAAGAGCTTTGCTACATCCACTGAGAGGGCATCTGCGGCAGCCAATAGGGCAACAGCAGCAGCCGAGACGGCTGCAGCGGCTGCAAACGCTGAGGGCGCTCGAGCAGCTGTCCGTGCCGCGGAGGTTGATGACCCACAAGTATAGGTGATCAATCATAGTTCTTTCGATAAGTAAGAGTGTCGAACCCAACGAGGAGCAGAAGGAAATGACAAGTGGTTTTCAGCAAGGTATTCTCTACAAGCATTGTAATTATAAGTAGCGAGTAGTTTGATAGCAAGATAATTTTTAGCAAGCAAGTAACAGTAATAGTAACAAAAGTGCAGCAAGGTAGCCCAATCCTTTTGAGGCAAATGACGTGCCAAAACAGTCTATTATGATAAGCAAAACATTTTTGAGGGTACACGGGAATTTCATCTAGTCGCTTTCATCATGTTGGTTTGATTTGTGTTCACTACTTTGATAATTTGATATGTGGGTGGATCGGTGCTTAGGTGTTGTTCTTACTTGAACAAACCTCCTACTTATGATTAACCCCTCGCAAGCATCCGCAACTATGGGAAAAGTATTAAGAATAAATTCTAACCATAGCATTAAACTTTTGGATCCAAATCGGTCCCTTACGAAGTAGCGCATAAACTACGGTTTAAACTTCTGTCACTCTAGCAACCCATCATCTAATAACTACTTAACAATGCATTCCCTTAGGCCCAAATATGGTGAAGTGTCATGTAGTCGACGTTCACATGACACCACTAAGGGAATCACAACATACATATCATCAAAATATCAAACACATATAAAATTCACATGATTACTTGCAACAAGATTTCTCTCGTGATCTCAAGAACAAAAGTAACTACTCACAAATAATAATCATGCTCATGATCAGAGGGGTATTAAATAGCATAATGGATCTGAACATATAATTTTCCACCAAATAAACCATATAGTAATCGACTACAAGATGTAATCAACACTACTAGTCACCCACAAGTACCAATCTATAGTTCCAGTACAAAGATTAAACACAAGAGATGAACTAGGGTTTGAGAGGAGATGGTGCTATTGAAGATGTCGATGGAGATTTCCCTCCCCAAGATGGGAGAGTTGTTGGTGATGATGATGACGATGATTTCCCCCTCCGGGAGGGAAGTTCCCCCGACAGAATCGCTCCATCGGAGGGCAAAAGTGCTGCTGCCCAAGTTCCTCCTCGAGACAATGACGCTTCATCTTGAAAGTCCTCCCCTTATTTTTCTAGGTCAAAATGACTTATATACCAGAAGAGGGGCACCAAAGGTGGGCTGGGCTGAGCACAACCCACCAAGGCGTGCTTGGGGGGCCTGGCGCGCCCTGGTCTCTTGTGCTCACCAGGTGGCACCCCTCCGATAGTTATTTGCTCCAGTATTTCTTATTTATTTCATAAAAATTCCTTGTGAAGTTTCTGCTCATTTGGAGTTGTGCAGAATAGGTAGCCTGATGTAGATTTTCTAGGTCTAGATTTCTAGCTGCCGGAATTCTCCCTCTTTGTGTGAACCTTCCATATTATGAGAGAAAAGGCATTAGAATTACTCCAAAAAACATTATTATGCATAAAAACATTATAAATAGTAGTGGGAAAACATGGTGCAAAATGGACGTATCAGAGGTCGCCCTGGCTCGGGTCGAGGTCATCCACGCCCAGATCATGGACGCCCGTGCACAGATATTCCCGGCCTCCTCGGAATCTAGCATGCATCCCACGTCCGAAGAGGCGTCGGAGATGCCTGACGCCGATGCGGCGATAGAGGCCATGGAGTCCCTTCCTCATGAGATCACCGAGCTGGAGTTGGAGATGGAGGAGGCGGCAGAGAGCACGAGCGTGGGGAGGAGGAGTTGCACGTGGCTAAGGAGGAGGTAGAGAAGATCATGTCTGTCGAGGAATCGGTGGTGGAGTACCAATGCGAGCGTTGGCGGTGCCACTACTACGAGTACTACAACATTGAGGGTGACACTAAGGACGAGGATGACGCCACAGCCGTGTGCAGCCTGGGGGACGCAGAGTCCACCAATGGTGGAATGTCGCCAAGGCAAGTCGTCGACATCTCATCTTACACCAGCAAGGCATAGGGCGATGCGGCGACTACTTTGTTTAAAATCACTAAGCTTTGTTTAGAACGCTGGTCTTTTGTTAGAGCAATGTTTAGGTCAACTGGCTCTATTTCATTACAAAAATTGCTACATTAAGTAAGTGTGGTTTGTGTGCTGTAGGCCTCTTTTGTGTACCCAAATTAGCAAGTGATGTCAAATTATGCAATGACGTGGATGAGTACTGTACCCAGGGAAATTTGGACCAAAAATTGAATGCTCAAACTCATCGCATGCGCATAAAATATAAGAATAGTTTGTGATGGTATTTTATCTCACACATTTTGTCGAAGTGGATCGTGCCTGATGGCACTTTCCGCGCCAAGTTTCCCCCACATATTGAAAAACTTTTGGTGCCGCCGACTACTTTTCTCACCGACCATGAGTCACATTTCCCATGTTTCCTCCTCCTTTCCTAAGCTATAGCCGCTTACTCTCTTGCTTGCTCGATCTCGCCGTCTAACATCCGACCGTCGTGGAGGCCATGGTCTTCTTGAATGACCTCTCCAGTGGCCCCTCCTCCGATGATGACTCTGTCATGAGCCGTGTATGCCTCTCTTCTCTCTCTAGCTCCCCTAGGCTTAGGGTTATGATTTGTAATTGAGGATTTTAACCCGGCGGCCGATTTGAGCCATTTCTTCCTCTTGTAGCACCCTAGGACCATCACTTGCAAGTAATGGAGAGGGGTAGATGAAGATCTGCCTACTCGTTGTCAGCATCAATCTCCATGCGTGAAGTTAGTGGCTTTTCAATCTGTGGACAGTAGGAAGAAATTTTTGGCATGTGGAGAGAAGGTTATCCCCACTTTTCTTGTTAGAAATCATTTTTAGATGTGATTCAGACACTGTCATTATGCTATGTTATTCTGGATGTGATTAAGACATTGTCACAGTTCTACCTAATATCTAAAAATGTTGTCATATTATCAGCGGGTGCCCTAAGAAAATTATCTGGCACCACTTCAGTAGTGTGTGTTTGCCACATTTTAAAAAGTAGGACCCATGCATGAATAAAGTAGTTTGTGTAGGTAACTTTGCTCCACACATCCAAGCATCCAAGTAGTAAAAGACTAATACTTTATGACACGAAGGAACTGGGCATCAGAGCAACTAGTTGCTCTAGTTCCCTGAATTTTTTAATTGGCGTCGGCTCGGCTGTGCAGGGAACCGGTGCCAAATGTAGCAAAAGTTGATTTGGCACCATTTTTGGCCTACATAGTGGAGGGCCTTAGTGCTATTAGTTCTACCTTACAAAATTTGTGCATGTGCATACCTGTTAGTATTAACTTGATGTCATTCAAACACTGTCGCTGCGTTGTTGGAGTTATATCTAGCTTCCTCATCAAATGGTCAATTTGTTATTATACATGACTAATAACTTGTAGCGTTGTTGCAGTTAATTTTAGCTTGTGATGTTGCTGAATTTGGTTGTCTCAGTAGCAATTAATTCATTTGCACATTGAACATTTTGAGAAGATATGTCATAATTAATGTGTTTCTTCAGTTTTTCAAAATATGTATGTGGTGATTTTCTAACTTGCTAGAAACCCATTTTTTCCTACAATTGTAGTTGATTTACTTTTAAATATTATAGAATGAATGGATGTGTTCTTACCTGGAGTGGGTTGATAAAGAGTGGCCACAGTCTTTGAAGATGTGCCTAGCAAAGCTTTGGAGCATGTATGCGGAAGATAATAGAGATAGGCTTAGAGAAAATATTGTCAACGCTGAAGAATATTTCAAGATACGGGGAAAAAGAGGAAGATGGAGAATTAGTTCAGATACTTTTAAATTAGACTTTGCTAAGATGGTGTTTGAGAAGGTGATACGTCTCCATCATATCTACTTTTCCAAACTCTTTTGCCCTTGTTTTGGACTCTAATTTGCATGATTTGAATGGAACTAACCCAGACTGACGCTGTTTTCAGCACAATTGCCATGGTGTTATTTTTGTGCAGAAATAAAAGTTCTCGGATTGACTTGAAAATTTATAGAGAATATTTTTGGAATAAATAAAAAATATTGGCAAAAGAATCAACCAGAGGGGACCCACCACGTGTCCACAAGGGTGGGGGGCGCGCCCCCTGCCTTGTGGGTCCCCTGGACCTCCTCCGACCCTAACTCCAACTCCATATATTCACGTTCAGGGAGAAAAAAAATCAGAGAGAAGAGTACATCACATTTCATGATACAGAGTGATACGTCTCCAACGTATCTATAGTTTTTGATTGTTCCATGCTATTATATTACCTGTTTTGGATGTTAATGGGCTTTACTTTACACTTCTATATCATTTTTGGGACTAACCTACTAACCAGAGGCCCAGCCCAAATTGCTGTTTTTTTGCCTATTTCAGTATATCGAAGGAAAGGAATATCAAACGGAGTCCAAACGGAATGAAACCTTTGGGAGCAATCTTTTTGGAACAAACGCAATCCAAGAGACTTGGAGTGGACGTCAAGAAGCAGCCGAGGCGGCCACGAGGGTGGCCGGCGCGCCCAGTATGGGTGGGCGCGCCCCCTGCCTCGTGGACCCCTCGTGTCTTCCTTGACCGACTTCCTTCGCCTATATATATCTATGTACCCCGAAAAGGAGCACCACGAGAAATTATTTCCACCGCCGCAACCTTCTGTATCCGCGGGATCCCATCTTGGAGCCTTCGCCGTGCTCCGCCGGAGGGGGAGTCGACCATAGAGGGCCTCTCCATCACCACCAAGGCCTCTCCGATGAGTTGTGAGTAGTTTACCACAGACCTTCGGGTTCATAGTTATTAGCTAGATGGCTTCTTCTCTCTCTTTGAATCTCAATACAAAGTTCTCCTTCCTCTTCTTGGTTTGATGCAACTCTTTTTGTGGTGTGTTTGTCGAGATCCGATGAATTGTGGGTTTATGATCAAGTTAATCTATGAGAAATATTTGAATCTCCTCTGTATTCTTTTATGTATGATTGGTTATCTTTGCAAGTCTCTTCGAATTATCAGTTTGGTTTGGCCTACTAGAATGATCTTTCTTGCCATGGGAGAAGTGCTTAGCTTTGGGTTCAATCTTGCGGTGTCCTTTCCCAGTGACAGTAGGGACAGCAAGGCACGTATTGTATTGTTGCCGTCGAGGATAAAAAGATGGGGTTTATATCATATTGCATGAGTTTATCCCTCTACATCATGTCATCTTGCTTAATGCGTTACTTTGTTCTTATGAACTTAATACTCTAGATGCAGGCAGGAGTCGGTCGATGTGTGGAGTAATAGTAGTAGATGCAGGCAGGAGTCGATCTACTTGTTACGGACGTGATGCCTATATACATGATCATGCCTAGATAATCTCATAACTATGCACTTTTCTATCAATTGCTCGACAGTAATGTGTTCACCCACCATAATACTTATGCTATCTTGAGAGAAGCCACTAGTGAAACCTATGCCCCCCGGGTCTATCTTTTATCATATAAGTTTTCCATCTACTTTTGTTTGCATCTTTTACTTTCCAATCTATATCATAAAAATACCAAAAATATTTATGTTATCATATTATCTCTATCAGATGTCACTTTCGCAAGTTACCGTGAAGGGATTGACAACCCCTTTATCGCGTTGGTTGCGAGGTTCTTATTTGTTTGTGTAGGTGCGTGGGACTTTTGAGGATCCTCCTACCGGATTGATACCTTGGTTCTCTAAAACTGAGGGAAATACTTATGCTACTTT
Source organism: Triticum aestivum (assembly GCF_018294505.1). Lineage (NCBI taxonomy): Eukaryota > Viridiplantae > Streptophyta > Magnoliopsida > Poales > Poaceae > Triticum > Triticum aestivum. Next base: position 544,368,494 of record NC_057795.1, read on the forward strand.
GCTGCATCACCCTTTCCTCTTCAAGGGAAAAACCAACGCATGCTCAAGAGGTAGCAAGAAGGATTTCTGGCACCGTTGCCGGGGAGGTATTCGCTCAAGTCAAGACATACCAAGTACCCATCACAAACTCATCTCCCTCGCATTACATTATTTGCCATTTGCCTCTCGTTTTCCTCTCCCCCACTTCACCCTTGCCGTTTTATTCGCCCTTCTTCCGTTCGATTTTATGTTTGCTTGTGTCTCCATGTGCCTTCTTTGTGCTTGCATCTTTGCTTGCTAAAAATCTTTTGATATGGATCCACTTAAAGTGTTCTACTTGGATCATCTTTGATCCTTATACGCTCGTGCTGAAACCCCAACTAGCCTAGTTGATGGGAAATCTTTAGATGAGCATGCTCATTTTTTGCGTCATCGTTTGTCTGAAAAGGGGAAGCTCTTATGGTATCACATAAATAGTTTGCTATGCTATGCTTGGAATCTTTGTGAAATTTATGATTTTACTTGTTGCTCTAAGAACCCTAAAAAACACCTTCCCTACCTATGTGAGTTTAATGATAATGAAATCTTATCTTCTTATGCAAAGGGTGTTTATAGTTACTTTGATATCGAACAAATTGAAGAATTTGTCATTTTTAAGGGTGCTCATGAAGTTGCTTCTTTGATTGAAAAGTATGATATTACTCTCTACAAATCTGAAAATTCCGACATACTTAAATATTGCTATGAAAACTTTGCTCATAATGCCTATGTTAAGGAATTTATTGAGAGAATGACCGTTTCTTTAGAAGAAAATAATGATATGCATGAATCTATAGATAATTATGATTCCGATGATTTGATTGAAATATCCCTTGATGAACATGATGCTTGCTATTCTTGTGGCCATGATGCCAATATTTATGAAGATGAATTTGCTATAGTTCCTTATGTTAAACATGAGATCATTGCTATTTCACCCATACTTGATAGTTACTTCGATGAAAAGCATGATTGCAATGATGTTATTATAAATTCTCTTGATGTCAATTGTGCTTATAATATGCAAAACCCTAAGCTTGGGGATGCTAGTTTTGCTATGTCTACTATTTGTTGCAATGATCATCATTGGGGTGATTCTTTTTATGATCTTGAAAATTTCTTTAAGCCCCATGATGAATATAAGATTGATAATAATGTTTGCAATAATATTGAAAGTGGGTTCGGAAGAGTGTCAACTTTAGATCCCACATATTTGGAGAATGTTCAATCTTATGAATTTTTTGATAAAAGTGGGTTTGGAGAGGTCATGACTTTAGTTAATGTTGATCCCACTATTTTGGAAGAGTGTCAACTTCGTATGCATGTGGATCATGTTGAGAATATGTTTTGCGATAGATATATTGTTGAATTTGCTTATGATCCTACATGTAATTATTATGAGAGAGGAAAATATGGTCGTAGAAATTTTCATGTTACTAAATTACCTCTCTTCATGTTGAGATTGCTATTGTTTCTTTCCGCTTCCTTGCATATGCTAGTTTTTGCTTGTTATGGTAATTTGTTTTCCTATAAGATGCCTATGCATAGGAAGTATGTTAGACTTAGATGTTTTTGTCACATGTTTCATGATGCTCTCCTTATGCTTCAATTCTTGTCTCTCATGTGAGCATCATTGAAATCTCAATGCCTAGCTAAAAAGGCTTTAAAGAAAAGCGCTTGTTGGGAGATAACCCAATATTTTTCCTTGCTGTTATTCAATAAATAATTAATCTCGCCTCTGGTTAGATGTGGTTTTATGTTTTAATTAGTGTTTGTGCCAAGTAGAACCTATAGGATAACTTACGGTGATAGTTAATTTGATTCTGCTGAAAAACAGAAACTTTGCGCGCACGAGAAAAGAATTCAATAAATCACAGAAGTGTGATTTTGCGTTGATTATTTTTGCTGCAGATCAATAGACAAATTGCCTAGGACTTCCTATTTTGGTAGGATTTTTAAGGTTGTAGAAGTATTCGAAAGTTACAGATTGCTATAGACTGTTCTGTTTTTGACAGATTCTATTTTTCGTGTGTTGTTTGCTTATTTTGATGCATCTATGGCTAGTATCGGGGGGTATTAACCATAGAGAAGTTGGAATACAGTAGGTTTAACACCAATATAAATAAAGAATGAGTTCATTACAGTGCCTTATGTGGTGGTTTTTTTTCTTGCACTAACGGAGCTTATGAGATTTCCTGTTGAGTTTTGTGCTGTGAAGTTTTCAAGTTTCGGGTAAATATTTGATGGACTATGGAATAAGGAGTTCTTGATCCTATCTTGCAAGTTCTAGACACCTATTATATTTTCATGATTATATGTGAGTTCTTGATCCTATCTTGCAAGTTGTAGACACCTATTACGATCTATGATTTGCATACCCCAAGGTGACAATAATTGGGATTCTTTCTGGTGATTACTGTAATTTGAGGAGTTCATGTATTCACTAAGTGCTAATGCTTTGTTCCGATTCTCTATTAAAAGGAGGCCTTAATATCTCTTAGTTTCCATTAGGACCCCGCTGCCACGGGAGGTAGGACAAAAGATGTCATGCAAATTCTTTTCCATAAGCACGTATGACTATATACGGAATACATGCCTACATTATATTGATGAATTGGAGCTAGTTCTGTGTCACCCTAGGTTATAATTGTTGCATGATGAATGCCATTCGACATAATTATCCATCACTGATCCATTGCCTATGAGCTTTTCACATATTGATCTTTGCTCAGTTACTTTGCTATTGCCACTGTTACAATTGCTACAAAACTGTACTGTTACTTTTGCCACCGTTACCGTTACTTCCATACTACTTTGCTACTAAATATTTTTCTGCAGATATTAAGTCTTTCAGGTGTGGTTGAACTGACAACTCAACTACTAATAATCGAGAATATTCTTTGGCTCCCCTTGTGTCAAATCAATAAATTTGGGTTGAATACTCTACCCTCGAAAATTATTGCGATCCCCTATATTTGTGGGTTATCAAGACCTTTACTACAAAAAAATACACTTCCGTGATGATACGTGTTTGTCACAGTAGGTCATGTTTTTTGTCATGCATGTACATCCATGACGATTTTATGACAGAATCAAGATGGTCATACCTGTGCTGTCGTAGAAGTGTTCCATGACATTACCAAAATTATCATCACGAAAGTATCCACTTCCATGACGATAAATCGCGCGTCACAGAAGTGCTTTCGTCAAGGGTGACCGACACGTGGCATCCACCGTAATGGAATGCCGTTAAGATATCGGGTCGGGTTTTGGATCCGATAACCAGTTAACAGCCCGGAGCAATGGGAAATTTGCACGTGTAAAATTTTGATTGGCCGTGTGACGCCCGGATAATTATGCTACAGTAAACCCGTGTCAATGGTGCCATGTCATCATGTTACTGTTGCTAATATTTGCTTGATCCCAATCGCAATACAAATTCGAAACCGAGTTTAAGTCCAAACTCAATTTTTTTTGTCAGACATGAAAACTTAAATGTTCACATTATCCTAGAATTTCCCCTAATCATTTTCATGTTGAACCAACCTCAGTTGAGTTCCCAAAATGCCCCTGGGATTTTATCTTGTGGTCCAACAATAATTAAATTGGCCTTTCCAATTTAATAAAAATGGTTAGCCAACTCCTTCTGACCCCAAAACTTTTTATGCAACTTCACCCTTATCCTATCCATTTTTGTGCAAAGTGCAACATTTATCAAAAATAATTCAATAGCTCTTTTAAATAGGACACAGTGGCAAATCAAAAAAAGGGGAAAAGGACCCCCCCAGGCCAAATGGCCCAGTTGGCCCACGGTTCAGCCACGCCAGCCCATCCGCCCCTACCTATAACCCCCCACTCCCCAACAGAACCCTAGAGCCCAACCCCACTCCCCCACGATCCCCACCCCCTCCCTACAGCGCCGTCACAGGAGAGGGCGCTCGATCCCCAGCACTCTCCCCACTCGCCCCGATCCCCTCCTCCCGCTCCCTCGCTCGATCTGGACGCCCGCCTGTGCCCAGGGCGCTCATCCCCGTCTCGCCATCGCTGCCTCACCTCATCCTCTCCGCCCTGGAACTGGTGCTCGGCCTCGACGCCTCCGCCGCACGGAGCCCCCCTCGCCGGAACCACGACGTCGCCGGACTGCTTCCCCTCCCCTCCCTCACGCGACGCTCGCCTAAAGCCGCGGCCTCGCCTCGTCGCCGACCCGGCACCGCCCCGGCGCCGCCCCGTCATCTCCTACGCCCCATCACCGGCGCTGCATGTCGCTCGCCGTCCCCGACCTCCGCCCCGACTCGCTTCCTCGCGCGCCTCACCGCACCCATGCCCCTAAAACGTGGGTGAGGAACCCCCGACCTCCTCTTTCCCCCTCTCTGCTTGCTCGCCTTGCCGTTGCGTTGGCCGCCGCCGACAGCCGCCTGGCCTCGAAGCCGCCGGGCACTGCACTGTCCGCCGTGGTCCCCGCCATGCCCCGTGCCTACTGCTGTTGTGGCCGCACCTACATGCCGGCCGCGCCTCGTTGCGCCTCCCTGCTCGCCCCGCAGCTGCGTGCTGCTGGTGGCGCCGCTTCCCTCGCAGCTGCGTGCTGCTGGTGGCGCAGCTTCCCTCACAGCTGCGTGCTGTTGGTGGCGCCGCTTTGTAACACCCCAAGACCGACGTTCCAGATGCCTTCCATGTTTTGCGTGGCCGCCCTGTGTTTTATTTGTTTGTTGCATTCATCATGTCAACTTTTGCATTGCATCGGCACTTGCTGCCATCGTTGTTTTTAAAACTTGCATCCGCTCGTCGTTGTTGCTCCTCACTTCCCTCCGAACCGTTCGTTGACCGTTCCAGACCAACTAGGTTTTCGATTCCCTCTTGTCAGACCACCTAATCCCTCTTTGCACAGTGCGTCGAACCCCCCTTCGCAACCATGTCCGAAACTTCCCCGAACCCGAACCGCACGGTCATGACCAGTGGGTCTGGAACAATCCCGAGTTTATCCTAAACATCATCCGTTCTTTGTTTACACCACCCGAAGTCGTCTGATCAAAATCTAGGGGCTCAAATCCCCTCTCATTTTAGCCACCTACTATATATAGTGGGCAGCCCTAACCAAATCAGACCAAACCCTAAATTTTAGGGAGATGTCCCATCCATCCTTTCTCTACCGCCGCCACCCCGTGTCTCATCTTCCACATCGGGATCCCCTTACTCAATCTCCCTCGACCCCCTCGCCCAGCCAATCCATGGAGAGCCTCCTCCTCCCTGTTTGATCCAGAGGAGTGGAGCTCCTCCGCGCCAGCGCCTCCTCGCAACCTTCTTCCTCCAAGGCCGCCCTTCCTCGCATCGATCTGGAGCCCGATGCCCTCTGCGCCTCGATCCCTCCTCACCTGCAAAACCAGCGCCGCCTCGCCGTTCCCCCTTCCCCCCTGCCTCGGCCTCGCGACCCCGCGCCTCCCTCCTGCAGCCCGTGCAAGCCACCAGGAGGCGGGCTCCCGTGCTGCACAGGAGCTCCTCGCCGCCCGAATCCGTTCCCCAGGTCACCGGATCTCCCTGCAAGCGTCGCCGCCGGCGGCCACAGGTCCAGCGCCATGCCCCGCCTCCTTCCCTCGTTCTTCCTCCTTCCTTTGTATTCATCTCTCTCTCTCAGGGCTCTCTCTCTGCCTTGGACAGGAACCGCCCGTTCTCCTTCTCCTCAGGGAACTCGTCGGAGCTCCCATGGCCGGCGCCTCAAGCCACCACCGTTCGCTCCAGATCCGACCCCTCCGTCGGATCCCGTCGCCCCAGTCCCGTTCCGGCCGGTCCCCGCCGAGGCCGCCTCGCCGGAGCCCCTGCATCGCGCTCCCCTGCTTTACCTGCTGTTGCTGCCTCTGTTCTTCAGTAACGAGCATCAGCTCGCTTGCCTCGCCTCGCTTTGACCGCGCCTAGGTCGCGTCATCGCCGCGTGGCCCAGCAGCCTCAAGGCCCAACGCCTCGCCTCAGCCTCTCCACCGACTGGGCTTGGCCCATGGTGAGAAACCCCCCAGCCCCTGTGCACTGTTGGGCTAGCAGATGCGGCCCGTGTTATTTTTTTCCCGCGCTGCAATTTTAGCATTATCCTATGTTTTACAATTTTTTTAAAAAAGTCCCTAGTCTTCATGCATATAATAACTCATTAACCGTGCATCGGATTAAAATGATTTAAACATGTAAAATGCTTAGAATTGCATCTAGTTTTATAATATGCTACTTTCAACCATGTTTGAAATGTTTAAAATGCTGTTTGTTTAAATTGTCTTAAATGACATGCTAAAATGATTTATTTCATAACTAAATAAACGTAGCTCCCATTTTAATAAACTTTATATATAAATGGGGTGGAAAAATGCCTAGTTTAACATGGTTCACTTCATTTTGCCGTTTAACCTCATTAAAATTGTGTTTAGGGCAGAACAGTACCAAATTCGAAATATGGACATGAGGTTTTTCCGGAATTGTTGTTTGTTGTTTCCGGTCACATTTAAACTTGCCTAAATAGTTAGTTTACTTATGCTTCACCTCTTGCCATGTTTAACAACATTTAATATTGTTGTGTACCCAAACGAGAGCAAACTAAATAACTCGAATGTGGTGTTTCATCAATATGCAACTCGTTGCATATTGAGCTCCACTTAATTTATAGTGTTGTTTGTTGCACTTTGCCATGCCATGCCATGCATCTTTAAACCGGACATGCATCATGCTTGATTGTGCATCATGCCATGTTTATGTGATGGTTGTTTACCATGTTGTTTGCTTCTTTCCGGTTGTGCTCCTTCTCATTAGTTCCTGTTTCGCTGCGAACGTGAGGATTCGTTCGACTACGCTTGGTTCGTCTTCGTGGCTTCATCTTCTTCATGGACTCGTTCTTCTTCCTAGCGGGATTTCATGCAAGATGACCGTCACCTTGGATCTCATTACTATCATTGCTATGCTAGTTGCTTCATTCTTTCGCTTTGCTGCGCTACCTATCACTTGCTCGTCAAGCCTCCCAATTTGCCATGTCAGCCTCTAACCTTTTCACCCTTCCTAGCAAACCATTGCTTGTCTATGTTACCGCCTTGCTTAGCCCCTCTTATAGCGTTGTTAGTTGCAGGTGAAGTTGAAGATTGCTCCATGATGGACATGATTATGTTGGGATATCACAATATCTCTTATTTAATTAATGCATCTATATACTTGGCAAAGGGTGGAAGGCTCGGCTTTATGCCTGGTGTTTTGTTCCACTCTTGCCTCCCTAGTTTCCGTCATACCAGTGTTATGTTCCTTGATTGTGCGTTCCTTACGCGGTTGGGTGATTTATGGGACCCCCTTGACAGTTCGCTTTGAATAAAACTCCTCCAGCAAGGCCCAACCTTGGTTTTACCATTTGCCTCACCTAAGCCTTTTTCCCCTGGGTTTCCGGAGCCCGAGGGTCATCTTTATTTACCCCCCCGGGCCAGTCCAAACCGAGCGATGTCCGGCGCCCCCTGGGCAACCAGGGTCTATGCCAACCCGACGTCTGGCTCATCCGGTGTGCCCTGAGAACGAGATATGTGCAGCTCCTATCGGGATTTGTCAGCACATCGGGCGGCTTTGCTGGTATTGTTTTACCATTGTCGAAATGTCTTGTAACCGGGATTCCGAGTCTGATTGGGTCTTCCTGGGAGAAGGAATATCCTTCATTGATCGCGAGAGCTTGTGATGGGCTAAGTTGGGACACCCCTGCAGGGTATAAACTTTCGAAAGCCGTGCCTACGGTTATGTGGCAGATGGGATGTTAATGTCCAGTTGTAGAGAACTTGACACTAGATTCAATTTAAAACTCATCAACCACGTGTGTAGCCGTGATGGTCTCTTTTCGGCGGAGTCCGGGAAGTGAACATGGTTTTGGGTTATGTTTGACGTAAGTAGGAGTTCAGGATCACCTCTTGATCATTGCTAGTTTCACGACCGTTCCGTAGTTTCTCTTCTCGCTCTTATTTGCGTATGTTAGTCACCATATATGCTTAGTCGCTGCTGCAACCTCACCACTTTACCCCTTCCTTACCCATTAAGCTTTGCTAGTCTTGATACCCATGGTAATGGGATTGCTGAGTCCTCGTGGCTCACAGATTACTACAACAACAATTGCAGGTGCAAGTTATGCGATGATCATGACGCGAGAGCGATGTTTGCTTGTTTTGGAGTTCTCCTTTTGCTTCTTCTTCGATCAGGGGAGAGGTTCCTGGTCGGCAGCCTGGGCTAGCAGGGTGGATGTCGTTTGAGTTTCTGTTTGTGTTTAGCCGTAGTCGGATGGTGCTCTTATATATGATGATGTTGTATTCATGTGGCATTGTTTGTCTCTTGTATGTATCCCCAACTATTATGTAATGGTTTGATGTAATGATATCCACCTTGCAAAAGCGTCTTCAATATGCGCTTCTATCCTTGGTGGGACCTTCGAGTTCCTTTAGGATAGGGTCGCATATTGGGCGTGACAAGTTGGTATCAGAGCTTCGACCGACCATAGGAGCCCCCTTGATTGTTGGCCATTGTTAAGTCTAGAAGAAAACTATTCTGAGTCTTAGGATTATATATATCGGAGAGTAGGATTCTTTTTACTCCTCAGCCCCTTCGTCGCTTTGGTGAGGACTCTCGACGTAGATGTTTTGTCTTTCCTCTCCTCAATTTTTCACAATTTTTTTTAGGATCACGCGGGTATCTTGGAATCGTTCCGATCTTTTTATGATGAGAACATTGTTCTTGGTGCCTCCTGACATTTAGGGGCTGTGGCAGTGTCCCGGGGAGTTGAGCTCCAAGGTGTTGTCGTCATAATTTTATCGTTGCAGTTCTGGAATACCTGAGTTTTGCCGACATCGAAAATCTCTTTTATGCAGTTGTTGGTGAGATAACCTCGACGCCACCCAGTACTAGGGAGTTCGGGAGTATTGCCATAGCTCGTATAACGGATGCTTTTCGAAGGTTGAGGTACACGATTTCTGAAGGTTTCTTGGTTATGTGTTGACGGATGGATACAGCTGGATGTAGGGATTGTTAGTTTGGGTGAGATATTTATTGCTTCCCCTGTATCCCCAACACCAGATTGCATAACCAGAAAGTTTTGGGAGTTTATAGGTGGGAATTCAAGTAGCTCCAAGAATATCTTTCCGACAGATGCATGATATGGGTGTTGGGGAACGTAGTAATTTCGAAAATTTTCCTACGCACACGCAAGATCATGGTGATGCATAGCAACGAGAGGGGAGAGTGTGCCCACGTACCCTCATAGACCAAAAGCGGAAGCGTTAGAACAACGCGGTTGATGTAGTCATACGTCTTCACGGCCCGACCGATCAAGCACCGAAACTACGGCACCTCCGAGTTCTAGCACACGTTCAGCTCGATGACGTACCTCGAACTCCGATCCAGCCGAGTGTCGAGGGAGAGTTCCGTCAGCACAACGGCGTGGTGACGATCTTGATGTACTACCGACGCAGGGCTTCGCCTAAGCACCGCTACGATATTATCGAGGTGGATTATGGTGGAGGGGGGCAACGCACACGGCTAAGAGATCCAAGGGATCAATTGTTGTTGTGCCTAGAGGTGGCCCCCTGCCCCCGTATATAAAGGAGCAAGGGGGGAGGGGGCGGCTGGCCTAGTAGGGGCGCGCCAAGGGGAGTCCTACTCCCACCGGGAGTAGGACTCCCTCCTTCCTTGTTGGAGTAGGAGAAGGGGGAAAGAGGGGGAGAGGAGGAAGGAAAAGGGGGCCGCACCCCCTGTCCAATTCGGACCAGAGGGGGGCTGCGCGCCTCCTTCCTTTCGGCCTCTCTCCTCTACGGGTTCGAGAACAATGTAGACATGACCTAGAACTATTCTTGGTCAATAACCAATAGCGGAACCTGGATGCTCATATTGGCTCCCACATATTCTACGAAGATCTTTATCGGTCAAACCGCATAACAACATACGTTATTCCCTTTGTCATCGGTATGTTACTTACCCGAGATTCGATCATCGGTATCCAATACCTAGTTCAATCTCGTTACCGGCAAGTCTCTTTACTCGTTACGTAATGCATCATCCCGCAACTAACTCATTAGTCACATTGCTTGCAAGGCTTATAGTGATGTGCATTACCGAGAGGGCCCAGAGATACCTCTCCGGTAAACGGGAGTTGCATAATCTCATAGTTATAGGAACATGTATAAGTCATGAAGAAAGCAATAGCAACATACTAAACGATCAAGTGCTAGGCTAACGGAATGGGTCATGTCAATCACATCATTCTCCTAATGATGTGATCCCGTTAATTAAATGACAACACATGTCTATGGTTAGGAAACATAACCATCTTTGATCAACAAGCTAGTCAAGTAGAGGCATACTAGTGACACTATGTTTGTCTATGTATTCACACATGTATTATGTTTCGGGTTAATACAATTCTAGCATGAATAATAAACATTTATCATGATATAAGGAAATAAATAATAACTTTATTATTGCCTCTAGGGCATATTTCCTTCAGTCTCCCACTTGCACTAGAGTCAATAATCTAGTTCACATCACCATGTGATTTAACACCAATATTCACATATGTATGTGATTAATACCAATAGTTCACATCGTCATGTGATCAACACCCAAAGGGTTTTACTAGAGTCAATAATCTAGTTCACATCGCTATGTGATTAACACCCAAAGAGTACTAAGGTATGATCATGTTTTGCTTGTGAGAGAAGTTTAGTCAACGGGTCTGTCACATTCAGAGCCGTATGTATCTTGCAAATATTCTATGTCTACAATGCTCTGCACGGAGCTACTCTAGCTAATTGCTCCCACTTTTAATATGTATCCAAATTGAGACTTAGAGTCATCTGGATCGGTGTAAAAGCTTGTATCGTTGTAACTTTTACGACGAGCTCTTTTATCACTTCCATTATCGAGAAACATATCCTTATTCCACTAAAGATAATTTTGACCAATCCAGTGATCTACTCCTAGATCACTATTGTACTCCCTTGCCAAATCAGGGCAGAGTATACAATAGGCCTGGTCCATAGCATAGCATACATTTATAGAACCTATGACTGATGCATAGGGAATGACTTTATTCTCTTTCTATTTTCTGCTGTGGTCGGGATTTGAGTCTTACTCAATTTCATACCTTTGCAACACAGGCAAGAACTCTTTGTTTGACTGTTCTATTTTGAACTACTTCAAAATCTTGTCAAGGTATGTACTCATTGAAAATCTTATCAAGCGTCTTCATCTATCTCAATAGATCTTGATGCTCAATATGTAAGTAGCTTTACTGAAGTCTTTCTTTGGAAAGAACTTCTTTCAAACACTCCTTTATGCTTTGCAGAATAATTCTACATTATTTCCGATCAACAATATGTCATTCACATATACTTATCAGAAGTGCTGTAGTGCTCCCACTCACTTTCTTGTAAATACAAGCTTCACCATAAGTCTGTACAAAACTACATGCTTTGATCAACTTATCAAAGCGTATATTCCAACTCTGAGGTGCTTGCACCAGTCCATAGATGGATTGCTGGAGCTTGCACATTTTGTTAGCACCTTTAGGATTGACAAAACCTTCTGGTTGCATTATATACAACTCTTCTTTAAGAAAACCATTAAGGAATGCAGTTTTGACATCCATTTGCCAGATTTCATAAAATGTGGCAATTGCTAACATGATTCGGACAGACTTAAGCATCGCTACAATTGAGAAAATATCATTGTAGTCAACACCTTGAACTTGTCAAAAACCTTTTTGCGACAAGTCGAGCTTTGTAGACAGTTACATTATTATCAACGTTCGTCTTCCTCTTGAAGATCCATTTATTTTCTATGGCTTGCCGATCATCGGGCAAGTCCACCAAAGTCCACACTTTGTTCTCATACATGGATCCTATCTCAGATTTCATGGCCTCCAGCCATTTCGCCGAATCTGGGCTCATCATCGCTTCCTCATAGTTCGTAGGTTCATCATGGTCAAGTAACATGACTTCCAGAATAGGATTACTGTACCACTCTGGTGCGGATCTTACTCTGGTAGACCTATGAGGTTCAGTAAAAACTTGATCTGAAGTTTCATGATCAATATCATTAGCTTCCTCACTAATTGGTGTAGTTGTCACAGGAACCAGTTCTTGTGATGAACTACTTTCCAATAAGGGAGCAGGTATAGTTACCTCATCAAGTTCTACTTTCCTCCCACTCACTTCTTTCGAGAGAAACTCCTTCTCTAGAAAGGATCCATTTTTAGCAACGAATATATTGCCTTCGGATCTGTGATAGAAGGTGTACCCAACAATTTCCTTTGGGTATTCTATGAAGACGCACTTCTCCGATTTGGGTTTGAGCTTATCAGGATGAAAACCTTTTTCATATAAGCATCGCAACTCCAAACTTTAAGAAACGACAACTTGGGTTTCTTGCTAAACCACAGTTCATATGGTGTCGTCTCAACGGATTTAGATGGTGCTCTTTTAACGTGAATGCAGCTGTCTCTAATGCATAACCCCAAAACGACAATGGTAAATCAATAAGAGACATCATAGATCGCACCATATCCAATAAAGTGCGGTTACGAAGTTCGGACACACCATAACGTTGTGGTGTTCCAGGTGGCGTGAGCTGTGAAACTATTCCACATTGTTTTAATTGAAGACCAAACTCGTAATTCAAATATTCGTCTCCGCGATCAGATCGCAGAAACTTTATTTTCTTGTTCCGATGATTTTTCCACTTCACTCTAAAATTCTTTGAACCTTTCAACTATTTCAGACTTATGTTTCATCAAGTAGATATACCCATATCTGCTCAAATCATCTTGTGAAGGTCAGAAAATAATGATACTTGCCACGAGCATCAACACTTATTGGATTGCATACATCGGTATGTATTATTTCCAATAAGTCAGTAGCTTGTTCCATTGTTCCGGAGAACGGAGTTTTAGTTATCTTGCCCAAAAGGCACGGTTCACAAGTATCAAATGATTCATAACCAAGTGATTCCGAAAATCCATCTTTATGGAGTTTCTTCATGCGCTTTATACCGATATGACCCAAACGGCAGTGCCACAAATAAGTTGCACTATCATTATTAACTTTGCATCTTTTGGCATCAATATTATGAATATGTGTATCACTACGATCGAGATCCAATAAACTATTTTCATTGGGTGTATGACCATTGAAGGTTTTATTCATGTAAACAGAACAACAATTATTCTCTGACTTTAAATGAATAACCGTATTGTAATAAACATGATCAAATCATATTCATGCTCAACGCAAAAGCTAAATAACATTTATTTAGGTTTAACACTAATCCTGAAAGTATAGGGAGTGTGTGATGATGATCATATCAATATTGGAACTACTTCCAACACTCATCGTCACTTCCCTTTCAACTAGTCTCTGTTTATTCTGTAACTCCTGTTTCGAGTTACTAAATTTTTAGCAACCGAACAAGTATGAAATACTCAGGGGCTACTATAAACACTAGTAAGTTACACATCAATAACCTGTACATCAAAATATACCCTTGTTCACTTTGCCATCCTTTTTATCCACCAAATATTTGGAGTAGTTCCACTTCCAGTGACCATTTCCTTTGCAGTAGAAGCACTCAATTTCAGGCTTAGGCCCAGCTTTGGGCTTCTTCACGGGAGTGACAACTTGTTTGCCATTCTACTTGAAGTTTCCCTTTCTTTCCCTTTGCCCTTTTCTTGAAACTAGTGGTCTTGTCAATCATCAACACTTGATGCTCTTTCTTGATTTCTACCTTCGTCGATTTTAACATCACGAAGAGCTTGGGAATCGTTTTTGTCATCCCTTGCATACTATAGTTCATCCCGAAGTTCTAGTAACTTAGTGATGGTGACTAGAGAATTCTGTCAATCACTATCTTATCTGGAAGATTAACTCCCACTTGATTCAAGAGATTGAAGTACCCAGACAATCTGAGCACATGCTCACTAGTTGAGCGATTCTCCTCCATCTTTTAGCTATAGAACTTGTTGGAGACTTCATATCTCTCAACTCGGGTATTTGCTTGAAATATTAACTTCAATATCTGGAACATCTTATATGGTCCGTGACGTTCAAAACGTGTTTGAAGTCCCGATTCTAAGCCGTTAAGCATGGTGCACTAAACTATCAAGTAGTCATCATATTGAGCTAGCCAAACGTTCATAACATCTGCATCTGCTCCTGCAATAGGTTTGTCACCTAGCGGTGCATCAAGGACATAATTCTTCTGCGCAGCAATGAGGATAAACCTCAGATCACTGATCCAATCCGCATCATTGCTACTAACATCTTTCAACACAGTTTTTCTCTAGGAACATATCAAAATAAACATATGAAAGCAACAACGCGAGCTATTGATCTACAACATAATTTGCAAAATACTACCAGGACTAAGTTCATGATAAATTTAAGTTCAATTAATCATATTACTTAAGAACACCCACTTAGACAGACATCTCTCGAGTCATCTAAGTGATCACGTGATCCAAATCAACTAAACCATAACCGATCATCACGTGAGATGGAGTAGTTTTCAATGGTGAACATCACTATGTTGATCATATCTACTATATGATTCACGCTCGACCTTTCGGTCTCCGTGTTCCGAGGCCATATCTGCATATGCTAGGCTCGTCAAGTTTAACCTGAGTATTCTGCGTGTGCAAAACTGGCTTGCGCCCGTTGTAGATGGACGTAGAGGTTATCACACCCGATCATCATGTGGTGTCTGGGCACGACGAACTTTGGCAACAGTGCATACTCAGGGAGAACACTTCTTGATAATTTTTAGTGAGAGATCATCTTAAAATGCTACCGTCAATCAAAGCAAGATAAGATGCATAAAGGATAAACATCACATGCAATCAATATAAGTGATATGATATGGCCATCATCATCTTGTGCTTGTGATCTCCATCTCCGAAGCACCGTCGTGATCACCATCGTCATCGGGGCGACACCTTGATCTCCATTGTAGCATCGTTGTCGTTTACGCCGTCTATTGCTTCTACGACTATCGCTACCGCTTAGTGATAAAGTAAAGCATTACAGGGCGATTGCATTGCATCCAATAAAGCGACAACCATATGGCTCCTGCCAGTTGCCGATAACTCGGTTACAAAACATGATCATCTCATACAATAAAATATAGTATCACGTATTGACCATATCACATTACAACATGCCCTGCAAAAACAAGTTAGACGTCCTCTACTTTGTTGTTGCAAGTTTTACGTGGCTGCTACGGGCTGAGCAAGAACCGTTCTTACCTACGCATCAAAACCACAACAATAGTTTGTCAAGTTGGTGCTGTTTTAACCTTCGCAAGGACCGGGCGTAGCCACACTCGGTTCAACTAAAGTTGGAGAAACTGACACCCGCCAGCCACCTGTGTGCAAAGCACGTTGGTAGAACCAGTCTCGCGTCAGCGTACGCGTAATGTCGGTCCGGGCCGCTTCATCCAACAATACCGCCGAACCAAAGTATGACATGCTGGTAAGCAGTATGACTTATATCGCCCACAACTCACTTGTGTTCTACTCGTGCATATAACATCAACGCATAAAACCTAGGCTCGGATACCACTGTTGGGGAACGTAGTAATTTCAAAAAATTTCCTACGCACACGCAAGATCATGGTGATGCATATCAACGGGAGGGGAGAGTGTGTCCACGTACCCTCGTAGACCGAAAGCGGAAGCATTAGAACAACGCGGTTGATGTAGTCGTATGTCTTCACGGCCCGACCGGTCAAGCACCGAAACTACGACACCTCCGAGTTCTAGCACATGTTCAGCTCGATGACGTACCTCGAACTCCGATCCAGCCGAGTGTCGAGGGAGAGTTCCGTCAGCACGACGACATGGTGACGATCTTGATGTACTACCGACGCAGGGCTTTGCCTAAGCACCGCTACGATATTATCGAGGTGGATTATGGTGGAGGGGGGCACCGCACACGGCTAAGAGATCCAAGGGATCAATTGTTGTTGTGCCTAGAGGTGCCCCCTGCCCCCGTATATAAAGGAGCAAGGGGGGAGGGGCGGCCGGCCTAGTAGGGGCGCGCCAAGGGGAGTCCTACTCCCATCGGCCAAGGGGAGTAGGACTCCCTCCTTCCTTGTTGGAGTAGGAGAAGGGGGAAAGAGGGGGAGAGGAGGAAGGAAAAGGGGGCCGCACCCCTTGTCCAATTCGGACCAGAGGGGGGCTGCACGCCTCCTTCCTTTCGGCCTCTCTCCTCTATTCCCGTATGGCCCAATAAGGCCCATATACTCCCCGGCGAATTCCCGTAACTCTCTGGTACTCCAAAAAATACACGAATCACTCGGAACCTTTCCGAACTCCGAATATAGCCGTCCAATATATCGACATTTACGTCTCGACCATTTCGAGACTCCTCGTCATGTCCCCGATCTCATCCGGGACTCCGAACTCCTTCGGTACATCAAAACTCATAAACTCATAATATAACTGTCATCGAAACCTTAAGCGTGCGGACCCTACGGGTTCGAGAACAATGTAGACATGACCTAGAACTATTCTCAGTCAATAACCAATAGCGGAACCTGGATGCTCATATTGGCTCCCACATATTCTACGAAGATCTTTATCGGTCAAACCGCATAACAACATACGTTGTTCCCTTTGTCATCGGTATGTTACTTGCCCGAGATTCGATCGTTGGTATCCAATACCTAGTTCAATCTCGTTACCGGCAAGTCTCTTTACTCGTTACGTAATGCATCATCCCGCAACTGACTCATTAGTCACATTGCTTGCAAGGCTTATAGTGATGTGCATTACCGAGAGGGCCCAGAGATACCTCTCCGACAATCGGAGTGACAAAACCTAATCTCGAAATACGCCAACCCAACATGTAGCTTTGGAGACACCTGTAGTACTCCTTTATAATCACCCAGTTACGTTGTGATGTTTGGTAGAACCCAAAGTGTTCCTCCGGTAAACGAGAGTTGCATAATCTCATAGTTATAGGAACATGTATAAGTCATGAAGAAAGCAATAGCAACATACTAAACGATCAAGTGCTAGGCTAACGGAATGGGTCATGTCAATCACATCATTCTCCTAATGATGTGATCCCGTTAATTAAATGACAACACATGTCTATGGTTAGGAAACATAACCATCTTTGATCAACAAGCTAGTCAAGTAGAGGCATACTAGTGACACTATGTTTGTCTATGTATTCACACATGTATTATGTTTCCGGTTAATACAATTCTAGCATGAATAATAAACATTTATCATGATATAAGGAAATAAATAATAACTTTATTATTGCCTCTAGGGCATATTTCCTTCAACGGGATTGGGTAAATCTCTATCATATGTATTTGTTCCGGCTTATTCTGCAAGACAATCCTTTGTTTTGTTTTATTTGTGGTATTTGAGTTGCTTCGAAGTCAAGTGTTGATTCCATACCTTTTCTAAATAGTGTTCTCATATTTCTATGGGAGTACAAATCCTTCTTGATCACTAAGGTTGTCATGTCAACTCTTTTCCAACCAGCGTGCTTCTCTTGAAGTGGATCCGACCATTTCAATATTTGCGAGGTCAATTCTAAGTTTTCTCAACGGTGTTTGTTTCATCCGTCCCCAGGTTGCCTTTGTTTTCCCGCCCTCCCACCCTTTTTCTTCAAGGACTCAGATTTCTTAATCAAGTATCCTTTTATTGATGTGAAGTCTCTCCATTCTTTTCCGTCAATGCTCTTATCCGATGATTCTCAAGAAGATACTAACGGAGCTACAAGTTTATTATTCTTTGTCTATTTTCTTCTCCGGTGGTTTAATTTCAAGTTTCGGTGTTGATCATATCTCTTCCTTTTGTTTCACATATCTTCCCATGTGAATTTCTTATCCAAGGCTCGTCTTTTCATTCAAGATCCATTCAAGCTATTTGGAGATTATTGTCTCAATCAAGTCAGTTAATTCAACCGGTGCAACCCCTCTTCAAAATCGTTCAACGGTGTTTTCTTTTGAGTGGGCCCTAACCCACAGGTCTTTTCCCAGGATCTTATCTGACTCTTCTAATTTTTGCCGGAGCTTTTCCCGATTTCTTTTCAAAGTTTGACGTAAGAATGAATCTCATCAGTCAGATGTTTTCCAAGATCTATTTCAATTTATTTTTCAGTGTTGGATCAACCTCTTTGTTTTTCATTCTCCCGGAGCATCTCAACAATTCATGGTGGTTCTCATCTTCATTCTCAACATTTGAAGATAGAAGAAGGATTTCTCTTAAATCTTGCTCTATTCTCTTCAAGATTCATGGTTCTAGCTTCATGCCATCCTCATAATTGTTTTTGATTGTGACAATTTTTTTCTTACCATTCGGGGCATTTCAGGAGTTGCTTCCTTTCTCGATCATCCGAAGGCCATCATTTCTGAATATTACTCATTCTCAGCCTTCAACAGTTGTTCTCGAAATCTTACCGGTGGATCGTTTAAGTATACTCTTTAGTCGGCTCATGATCTCTTCGTTCTCATGTACCTAAATCCCCTCAAGTATCTTCATTGGTTTTCCAATTCTTTCCAGTGAATTGTGCCCTTGCTACTCTCTTTTCCAATTTTTACGGTGCTTCGTTCAAGATTTCACTTCCTTTGTTATCATATCAATTCATTCGTTGTTTCCAAATCCCACCGGTGGTTCCATCAATACCTTCTCAAGTTTACGCTATATCTCTCTTAATCCTTTCTACGAGAATAAGTAGTATGCCAAATCCGTTGCTTGTCATCAATTTAAATTGGTGAAGGATAGGCATAACGTAATTCTTATTATTGTTTCATCCAAGTAATCTAGTTTTTTCTTTCCAGAGTTGTTCATCATGTCATTTTTCTCGGTTCGAGATGCGTCATCTTTTCTTTTCCGGAGTTCCAAGTTTTTCGCTTTATCTCGTCACAAAGCTCCATCTAAATCATCGCAAGGCTTCACCTTGTGTTCTCAACTTCTTTTTCTTTCTATCATCCTTTTATTACCGGATTTCTTCATGGAGGCTCTACATGGTGGTTCATCAAGGATTCCTTTCATTGTTAAATTGTTCTTCAAGATTTCTCTCGAAGCTATGATCCGCCAAGCTATAATCAAAGATAAACATGGTGCTCAACACATGTTTTTTTTGAGGAGTTCAAGCATTCTTCATCTTGCATTCCGAAGTGCAATCCTTTCTACCTTATCTTTTGAGATGGTGTTATGTCATCCTTGGCAATTTCTCCTCGTGCTTCATGATTCACAAGTTGTCAAGAATGAGTTAATTAAATCCATCATTTTCTCTTTGTTCAAGAAATCTTTTCGACCAATCTATCTCTTTGTTGGAGTTATCTTGGGTTAGTTTTCACCTAAAGCCTACCCTAAGGAATGTTGCTCATTGTGGTGACTATCAATGATCCAAATTTTTCTCCTATCCTCTCGGCGAAAGGAGTTGTCATCTCCTTGTTGACCTCAATCCAATCTATTGTTTCCATTAGTGGCAGAATTTCGCCTCAATTTTGAGAAGTTTTCCATCAGCCCACTACAAGCTTGTGTTTTTCGCTGTTGATTTTCCAACAACTCCGTTCAATCCTTCTTTGCAAGTTTTCTTTCCAAGTTCATTTCTGGCAGAAGTTTGTATTCTCTTCTCCATTCTTTTATTCCAATGATCTATCTTCTATTCTTTCTTCCGGAGGCATGGTGATGTTGCTCTCTTCACTCATCATCTCGATTGTGAGGATCGTGTTCTTTTCATGCTTGTCCATTTAACCGAAGTGTTGTGTCATCTCTTCAAGTTATTTTCATCTTATCAAGTTTTTCTTCTTCTTTCAGTCGGAGTGCTGCCCAAATTATATCAATCTTATTCCTTCTCTATCTAGTTTTAACCAGAGTGGTTTCAATATCTATCTTATCACTAAACCTCTTGGTTCTCGTCGTATCCCTTGTTCCTCTTTTCTAACGGAGTGTTTTCAACTTTGCTCATCTCCGTTGTGTTCTTTCTTTGAACTTTTCAACCTCTCAAGGTTCTTTGGTTTCACTCGTTTGTCGAAGAAGCACCTTAGTTTTACCTCTTCTCTTCCTCTTCTGTTTCTCTCCAGTGCCATCCTAGATCTCGGGACGAGATCCTCTTGTAGAGGTGGAGTGTTGTAACACCCCAAGACCGACGTTCCAGATGCCTTCCATGTTTTGCGTTGCCGCCGTGTGTTTTATTTGTTTGTTGCATTCGTCACGTCAGCTTTTGCATTGCATCGGCACTTGTTGCCATCGTTGTTTTTAAAACTTGCATCCGCTCATCGTTGCCGCTCCTCGCTTCCCTCCGAACCGTTCGTTGACCGTTCCAGACCAACTAGGTTTTCGATTCCCTCTTGTCAGACCACCTAATCCCTCTTTGCACAGTGCGTCGAACCCCCCTTCGCAACCATGTCCGAAACTTCCCCGAACCCGAACCGCACGGTCATGACCAGTGGGTCCGGAACAATCCCGAGTTTATCCTAAACATCACCGGTTCTTTGTTTAGACCACCCGAAGTCGTCCAATCAAAATCTAGGGGCTCAAATCTCCTCTAATTTTAGCCACCTAATATATATATAGTGGTCAGCCCTAACCAAATCAGACCAAACCCTAAATTTTAGGGAGATGTCCCATCCATCCTTTCTCTGCCCGCCGCCACCCCGTGTCTCGTCTTCCACATCGGGATTCCCTCACTCAATCTCCCTCGATCCCCTCGCCCAGCCAATCCATGGAGCGCCTCCTCCTCCCTTTTTGATCCAGAGGAGTGGAGCTCCTCTGCGCCAGCGCCTCCTTGCAACCTTCTTCCTCCAAGGCTGCCCTTCCTCGCATCGATCTGGAGCCCGATGCCCTCTGCGCCTCGATCCCTCCTCACCTGCAAGACCAGCGCCGCCTCGCCGTTCCCCCTGCCTCGGCCTCGCGACCCCGCGCCTCCCTCCTACAGCCCGTGCAAGCCACCAGGAGGCGGGCTCCCGTGCTGCACAAGAGCTCCTCGCCGCCCGAATCCGTTCCCCAGGTCGCCGGACCTCCCTGCAAGCGTCGCCGCTGGCGGCCACAGGTCCAGCGCCATGCCCCGCCTCCTTCCCTCGTTCTTCCTCCTCCCTCTATATTCATCTCTCTCTCTCTCAGGGCTCTCTCTCTGCCTTGGACAGGAACCACCCGTTCTCCTTCTCCTCAGGGAACTCGTCGGAGCTCCCATGGCCGACGCCTAAAGCCACCACCGTTCGCTCCAGATCTGGCCCCTCCGTCGGATCCCGTCGCCCTAGTCCCGTTCCCGCTGGTCCCCGTCGAGGCCGCCTTGCCGGAGCCCCTGCATCGTGCTCCCCTGCTTTACCTGCTGTTGCTGCCTCTGTTCTTCAGTAACGAGCATCAGCTCGCTCGCCTCGCCTCGCTTTGACCGCGCCTGGGTCGCGTCGTCGCCGCGTGGCCCAGCAGCCTCAAGGCCCAGCGCCTCGCCTCAGCCTCTCCACCGGCTGGGCTTGGCCCATGGTGAGAAACCCCCAACCCCTGTGCCCTGTTGGGCTAGCAGATGTGGCCCATGTTATTTTTCTCCCTGCGCTGCAATTTTGGCATTATCCTATGTTTTACAGTTTTTCAGAAAAGTCCCTAGTCTTCATGCATATAATAACTCATTAACCGTGCATCGGATTAAAATGATTTAAACATGTAAAATGCTTAGAATTGCATCTAGTTTCATAATATGCTACTTTCAACCATGTTTGAAATGTTTAAAATGCTGTTTGTTTAAATTTGCTTAAATGACATGCTAAAATGATTTATTTCATAACTAAATAACCGTAGCTCCAATTTTAATAAACTTTATATGTAAATGGGGTGAAAAAATGCCTAGTTTAACATGGTGCACTTCATTTTGCCATTTAACATCACTAAAATTGTGTTTAGGGCAGAACAGTACCAAATTCGAAATATGGACATGAGGTTTTTCCGGAATTGTTGTTTGTTGTTTCCGGCCTCATTTAAACTTGCCTAAATAGTTAGTTACTTATGCTTCACCTCTTGCCATGTTTAACAACATATAATATTGTTGTGTACCCAAACGAGAGCGAACTAAATAACTCGAATGTGGTGTTTCGTCAATATGCAACTCGTTGCATATTGAGCTCCACTTAATTTGTAGTGTTGTTTGTTGCACTTTGCCATGCCATGCCATGCATCTTTAAACCGGACATGCATCATGCTTGATTGTGCATCATGCCATGTTTATGTGATGGTTGTTTACCATGTTGTTTGCTTCTTTCCGGTTGTGCTCCTTCTCGTTAGTTCCTGTTTCGTTGCGAACGTGAGGATTCGTTCGACTACGCTTGGTTCGTCTTCGTGGCTTCATCTTCTTCATGGACTCGTTCTTCTTCCTAGCGGGATTTCAGGCAAGATGACTGTCACCTTGGATCTCATTACTATCATTGCTATGCTAGTTGCTTCGTTCTTTCGCTTTGCTGCGCTACCTATCATTTGCTCGTCAAGCCTCCCAATTTGCCATCTCAGCCTCTAACCTTTTCACCCTTCCTAGCAAACCGTTGCTTGGCTATGTTACCGCCTTGCTCAGCCCCTCTTATAGCGTTGTTAGTTGCAGGTGAAGTTGAAGATTGCTCCATGATGGACATGATTATGTTGGGATATCACAATATCTCTTATTTAATTAATGCATCTATATACTTGGCAAAGGTTGGAAGGCTCAGCCTTATGCCTGGTGTTTTGTTCCACTCTTGCCGCCCTAGTTTCCGTCATACCGGTGTTATGTTCCTTGATTTTGCGTTCCTTACGCGGTTGGGTGATTTATGGAACCCCCTTGACAGTTTGCTTTGAATAAAACTCCTCCAGCAAGGCCCAACCTTGGTTTTACCATTTGTCTCACCTAAGCCTTTTTCCCTTGGGTTTCCGGAGCCCGAGGGTCATCTTTATTTACCCCCCCGGGCTAGTTCTCCTCCAAGCGCTGGTCCAAACTGAGCGATGTCCGACGCCCCTGGGCAACCAGGGTCTATGCCAACCCGACGTCTGGCTCATCCGGTGTGCCCTGAGAACAAGGTATGTGCAGCTCCTATCGGGATTTGTCGGCACATCGGGCGGCTTTGCTGGTCTTGTTTTACCATTGTCGAAATGTCTTGTAACCGGGATTCCGAGTCTGACCGGGTCTTCTTGGGAGAAGGAATATCCTTCGTTGACCGTGAGATCTTGTGATGGGCTAAGTTGGGACACCCCTACAGGGTATAAACTTTCGAAAGCCGTGCCCGCGGTTGTGTGGCTGATGGGAATTTGTTAATGTCCGGTTGTAGAGAACTTGACACCAGATTCGATTTAAAACGCATCAACCGTGTGTGTAGCCATGATGGTCTCTTTTCGGCGGAGTCCGGGAAGTGAACACGGTTTTGGGTTATGTTTGACGTAAGTAGGAGTTCAGGATCACCTCTTGATCATTGCTAGCTTCACGACCATTCCGTTTTTTCTCTTCTCGCTCTTATTTGCGTATGTTAGCCACCATATATGCTTAGTCGCTGCTGCAACCTCACCACTTTACCCCTTCCTTACCCATTAAGCTTTGCTAGTCTTGATACCCATGGTAATGGGATTGCTGAGTCCTCGTGGCTCACAGATTACTACAACAACAGTTGCAGGTGCAGGTTATGCAATGATCATGACGCGAGAGCGATGTTTGCTTGTTTAGGAGTTCTCCTTTTGCTTCTTCTTCGATCAGGGGAGATGTTCCTGGTCGGCAGCCTGGGCTAGCAGAGTGGATGTCGTTTGAGTTTCTGTTTGTGTTTCATCCGTAGTCGGATGGTGCTCTTATATATGATAATGTTGTAATCATGTGGCATTGTTTGTCTCTTGTATGTATCCCCAACTATTATGTAATGGTTTGATGTAATGATATCCACCTTGCAAAAGCGTCTTCAATATGCGCTTCTATCCTTGGTGGGACCTTCGAGTTCCTTTAGGATAGGGTCACACGCTTCCCCGGCCTCTCCTGGCCACCACCTGCCGCCCGCTGGTGGCGCCGCTCTGCGCCCCTGTGGCCTTGTCCCGTTCCCCCCCGGCCGGGCTCGGCGCCGCGCGGGTTATGCTCGCAACCGCGCCCTGTGGCGCCCAGCACCCGCACCCGGCACCCGATATGGCCCCTTGGGCCTATGACACGGGGGGCCCACCCCCTAAAAACGTTAAAAAATGTTTTAAAGGAAATAAAATAATAATATTAATCAATTAATTAGTTAACTTAATTAATCCTATTAATTAACCCGATTAACTTTTAATTAATTAAATGATTAATTAGTATCAGTCAATGACAGAATGGACCCACCTATCAGTTTGACTGGTCAATAGGTCAACATTGACTGCTGACATTACTCTGACTTCATGCTGACGTCATTTTTCATTTTCTATCGAATTAAATAATTCCACAAATTCTAGAAAATTAATAAAACTTTAGAAATTCATATAAAATAATCCGTAACTCGGATGAAAAAGTGTTCTACATGAAAAATTAATAAAACTTTAGAAATTCATATAAATAATCCGAATACGCTCTCCGTTCATCTGCCACATGCCTCTACCATAGCAAACATGCAACCTTCCCCCTCCATTTCGTTTGCCTGAAAATGCCAAACTTCAGGAAAAGATTCCCGGATGTTTTCCCCCTTCGCCGGTAGCGTGTAGCACTACGTTAGAACACGTCTAGCGGTGTCTGTTGTCCTGTTATGCACTTGCCTGATATGTATTTACTGTTTCTTCCCCCTCTTCTCTCCAGTAGACCCCGAGACCGATGCTGATGTCCCTGTGATCGACTACGTCGACGACGACCCTCCTTCTTGTCTGAGCAACCAGGCAAGCCCCCCCCTTTGATCATCCCGATATCGCTCGCCGTCCCTGACCTCCGCCCCGACTCACTTCCTCGCGCGCCTCACTGCACCCATGCCCCTCCAACATGGGTGAGGAGCTGTCAGGACCCCGACTCAATGCCACGTCGATCTAGCATGTAACACCTCATAACACTTTGCGGCCTCACGCACGGTATCCCCACGGGTGTCGCCTTACCTATGCCCGGGACCATTTGCGTCTTTTGGCACACGTATATGATAGTGTCACTAGCATCCATATGATAAGGAGCCCGGGCTGACATGGCTAGTCGTAAACCCAAAGTGGCACAAACTTACAGGGACAGGCATCCATGACCCAACATCGAACGTGTCGGTCATCAGCGAGTGAATCCAGGCTATAGCACTGGGCTAGCAGGACTCCGGTGAACCGGGCTGTAGCGGGCTAACAGGACTCCGGTATTCATCGCGTGACATTTCCCCGAAGGGACAGACACAGGAACGAAGAAGGACACATGCCGGCCAGCCTAAGTGTTCCGGAGCAGTAGCAAGCTACCATGGCTCAGTGGAAACACTAGGAGACATTTCCCGGTAAGAGAGGCTACTAAGGATAAACAACTAGATAGTCAGATCCCACACATACCAAGCATTTCAATAACATACACACAGTATGCTCGATATGTGCAAATACAACATGGCATCACAACATGACTCTACAACTCAAGTATTATATTCAATAGGCTCCGAGGAGCGAGATATTACAAACATGGGTCTCACGACCAACAATCAGAGCATACAAGTCAAGCACATGCGGAAGCTTAACATGTCTGAGTACAGACATCTACAAATGAAAAAGGCTGAGAAGCCTGACTATCTACCAGATCCTGCCGAGGGCACAAGATCGTAGCTGAGGTAACAAGCTAAACGTCAAAGTCCACGCGGTACTACTAGCGAGACTGAAGTCTCTCTGCAAAAACATAAATTAAGCAACGTGAGTACAAATGTACCCAGCAAGACTTACATCAGAACTATCTACATATGCATCATTATCAACAAAGGGGGTGGTGGGGTTTAACTGCAGCAAGCCAGCTTTGACTGGGTGGCTATCCTGAACTATGACTGCAAGTAACTCTTTTGAGGTGGCGCACACGAGTCCACATATTCACCATAACAATACACCACTATGGATTCGCTCCCGTCTCCCTACGAGAACGCCATCCATAGCACTCACGCTTATCTTGCGTATTTTAGAGTATCCACTTCAAGTTATCTATGAACTGTATAGGCAACCCAGAAGTCCTTTACCGCGGACACGGCTATTCGAATAGATCATATCAACCCTGCAGGGGTGTACTTCTTCACACATGCTCTCACCACTTACCACCGTTTACACGACATGTACTCGGCAACCTTCAAGCGGAAGCCCAGCGAGGGTGTCGGCCACGACCTGACTAACCACACAAGTCTCTCGTCCAGGTTTATCGCCTATTCGGGTTCCATCCGCAAGGAGATCCGGCCGGGGTGTCGCTCACGGCCCCAAACGATGTGTGCAGGGTTCCCAAGCCCACCATCCGGGTGCCACTTGGTACACCGGGCCACTGTGCCTAGTCTGTCCCAAGCCCACCTGTACCGGGTGCCACTTGGTAGACTACTAACACTACCTACAAACACCAGAAACTAGTTGTAACTCCTGGACAGAGATCAAGTTGATTAATAAGTCGAGAGGGGCACTTAAGCATTCCAATGCGTGGTAGTAGCTGGTCATGGATCACAAACACAAAACTCAGTTCCTGAGGACGGCTGCAATGAGACAACCCACCATGTACTCCTACATGGCCTCTCACCGCTACCTTTACCAAATCGTGTTCACACACTTAGCTCACACACAGTAGGACATGTTCACACACCTCTGATTCATCCCCGATGAATCAGACCTGACTCAACTCTAAGCAGTAGCAGGCATGACAAACAAGCATGTATGAGTAGGCACATCAGGGCTCAAACAACTCCTACTCATGCTAGTGGGTTTCATCTATTTACTGTGGCAATGACAGGTCATGCAGAGGATAAAGGGGTTCAGCTACCGCAGCAAGTAATAGATGAATCATTGTTGTCCTAATGCAGTAAAAAAGAGCAGGAGCAAGAGTATGGGATTTTATCGGAATGAACAAGGGGGTTTTGCTTGCCTGGCACTTCTGAAGATAGTATAGCTCTTCATCGGTGTCATCGATCACATCGTCGGTATCACGTCTATCGAGAGGGGACAAATACCGGCAACACAGAAAAGAACACAATCAATGCAATGCACAATATGATGCATGATCATGACATGGCAATATGCTGTGTTTTGAGCTAATGCAACTAGCAATAAGTTAAATGAAGTTGGTTTGAACCCTAAGTTCAAATCCAAACTTCATATGTGATTATTACATGCCGTTTAATTGAATTGTCCTAAACAGTAGCTATAAGTTGTTCTAACATGCATGTAAATGGTACAGATGGATAGATTGGATTTTTCTGATCATTTTTCATATATAAATTATTTCATTTGGAGTTACGGTTGAATTTATATGAATTTTAGAAGTTTATACTATTTTCTGGAATTAATAAATCATTTAAGATTTATTAAAATCCCAGAAACAAATACTGCGTCAGCATGACGTATTAGTGATGTCAGCAGGTCAATGGGCGGCCCAGGTCAAACTGACCGGTGGGTCCCGAGTGTCAGTGTCTAACTAAACTAACCTAGCTTAGTTAATACTAACCTAACTTAATTAGCCGGGCAGGGCCCGCATGTCAGTGGCTCTGAGGAAGTCAAACTGGGTCAACCCGGGTCAAACTCGCCGGAGTTGACCCGAGGCTCATCGCCGGCAAGGCCGGAGACGGCGGAGAGGCTTGGGATTCCTCCTCCGGCGACCAAATGGCCGGCGGAGGGCATCTACGCGACGGGGAGGCTCGTCCGCGTCGAGTGGTGCACGCAGCAGCGGCTCCGGTGGCCTAAGTCAACTGCGGCAGCGACTTGCACGGCGGCCGGAGTTCGGGAGTGCTTGGAATCGGCGTTGTGGTTCACGGTGAGACGAACGGGTGGGCTAGATCGGCTCCTGGGAGCAGCGCGAGCGCGATGACATGCTCAGGGGCAAGCTGAGCTTGCTCAAGCCATGGTGATGACTTCGCCGGAGGCGAGCACAACTCGGCTATGTGCATCTATGGCTAGGGCGCGAAATCAACGCGGGGAGAAGAGGGGAATCGACCGGAGGCTCACAGGGGGCTCGCAGGAAAGCTCAGCGGCTCGGGGGCGCTCTGGTCGCTGCGAATCCATCAACGACGTCCGGCGGCAGATGCGGCGCTGGCGAGCTTGGAGGCGTCCCTTCAGAGCATCCGGGCTCACGGGATTCGTCGTAGAGGTGCACGGTAGAGAGGCGGAGCTCATGGGCTAGCTGGTTGGGCATGAAGGGTTGGCGGCCACGGCGAACGGCGTCGGTGGCGATGGTGGCGCTCGGGCACGAGTTGCAGAGCGAGAGAGAGGAGGGGATCAGGACGAGGGAGTGGGCGAGAGGGTCCGGGGTGATGCGTGGCGTCGTCGAGATGCATCGGGCCAGCGGTGGGAAGCAGGAGCTGGCGCAGCTCGGCTGTGCGCTCTCCACGCAGCTGCCTCGCCTTCTGGCAGAAGGTTGAAGAAAGGCGCTGTGCTGGCTGGGCTGTACAGTGTTGGGCCGGCTGGAGCGCCAGGTAAGTTGGCCCAGGTAACTCTCTCTCTCTACCGTTTTTTTCTATTTGTTCTGTTTTCTATTTTGTTATTGTGTTCTGGGCTTTATTAAAAATACCTAGACATACCCAAAAATCATAAAACTGCTCATGGCCACTGTTTGGAATATATCCAACATGGAACATTTCAGTTTAGGAGTATTTGGACATTTAAAATATTTTATAGAATTTAAATGCCCAAATGCAAATACTATATGATTTAATTCAGTGACCTTATGATGTCCTAGAAAAGTGTGCACCATTTTTGTCAGAGGTTCTAACCCAAGGCAAAGATGATGAACATTTTAGAAGGGCGTTTCAGGTTCATTGAAAAAGATTTTATTTTGACCCTAGTTGAATTCATTAGCTGCTAGGGTTTATCAGCCCCCATTTCAGGTTTAAATGAAATTTTAAACATGATGCAACAACAAGCTAGTCCAAGTGCAAAGCAAGGCTAGGGACGTGACAGGAACCCCCGGCCTCCTCTTCCCCCCTCTCTGCTCGCTCGCCTTGCCGTTGCGTTGGCTGCCGCCAACAGCCGCCCGGCCTCGAAGCCGCCGGGTGCTGCACCGTCCGCCATGGTCCCCACCCTGCCCCGTGCCTACAGCTGTTGTGGCCGCAGCTACATGCCGGCCGCGCCTTGTTGCGCCTCCCTGCTCGCCCCGCAGCTGCGTGCTGCTGGTGGCGCCGCTTCCCCCGCCTCTCCTGGCCACCACTCGCCGCCCGCTGGTGGAGCCGCGCCACGCCCCGGTGGCCTCGTCCCGTTCCTCCCCGGCCGGGCTCGACGCCGCGCGGGTTGTGCCCGCAACCGCGCCTGGTGGCGCCCAACACCCGCACCCGGCACGGGGGGCCCACCCCCTAAAAATGTTTAAAAAATGTTTTAAAGAAAATAAAATAATAATATTTATCAATTAATTAATTCACTTAATTAATCCTGTTAATTAAACTGATTAACTTTTAACTAATTAAACGGTTAATTAGTATCAGTCAATGACAGAATGGACCCACCTGTCAGTTTGACTGGTCAATAGGTCAACATTGACTACTGACATCACTCTGACTTCATGCTGACGTCATTATTCGTTTTCTATCGAATTAAATAATTCTAGAAATTCTAGAAAATTAATAAAACTTTAGAAATTCATATAAAATAATCCGTAACTCGGATGAAAAAGTGTTCTACATGAAAGTTGCTCAGAACGACGAGGCGAATCCGAATACGCTCTCCATTCATCTGCCACATGCCTCTAGTATACCTAACATGCAACCTTCCCCCTCCGTTTCGTCTGCCCAAAAATGCCTAACTTCGGGAAAACATTCCCGGATGTTTCCCCCCTTCGCCGGTAGCGTGTAGCACTGTGTTAGAACACATCCAGATCTGTCTGTTGTCTTGTTATGCACTTGTTTGCTATGTATTTACTGTTTCTTCCCCCTCTTCTCTCCGGTAGACCCCGAGACCGATGCTGATGTCCTTGTGATCGACTACGTCGACGACGACCCTCCTTCTTGTCTGAGTAACCAGGCAAGCCCCCCCTTTGATCATCCCAATATCGCCCATTCTATACTCTCATGCTTGCATTAGATTTTGCTACTGTTATTGTTTGTTCCTATTCTGATGCATAGCCTGTTTTTGTACCTTCTATTGTTACCTACCTGCTTATCCTAAACTGCTTAGTATAGGTTGGCTAGTGATCCATCAGTGACCCCCACCTTGTCCTTGTCTCCCCTACTTCATCATCGATGACTCGATCAACGTGATCGACGACCAGAGCCCGACACCTCACATCACATCACGCCCCTTTTGTTGCTCGACTCTGCAGAGCTACTATAAAGTGCCGAGGGTGATCCCCCATAACGCACTCCTGATGATAATTCTGTAGTGTAGCTATTCGGTCATGGTCATCGAGGGTGATTTCCTCTTTCACCATTCCCGATACGGCTCTGTCGTTCAACACCTCAAGTGTGAACCTCGAGGGTGGTCCCTCTTACGTTCACCTTGATGATTACATTGAGTGGAATCCACCGGGGGTGATTCCTCGGGTTTTCCCCTTGATGTTTGGACACATGGTTACATTGGCTTTACTTGAGACCTTGGTGAAAGTCGGGCGGGCTCGGAGAGCACCCGCAAGATAATGACGTGGCACGGCCGGGCATTCTAAGCCCTTGTCGTAAGTCCACGAGATGGGGCGACGGGGTCACTTTCGATCGTGAGTCTCTGCTCATCTCCGCAAGCTAATAATACACTATGGTTTGGTTATTTGTTCTGAGTTGGACTTTGGCCTTTATGCACCAACCACCACGTGAGAATAGTTATGGGCCGTCGACGTCGTGGTATCATCCGAAGCTTTGTCAGATGTCTAGTTCAGCATTGTGGGCTTGTCGGGCCAGTGCCATCCAGTATGAGGTGGTGCTCGTCCCGGCTCGTCGCACAATGACCCGGTGTGCAACGGGCGATGGGCCCAGACCCCGGAGTGCTTAGGATGTAGACCGACGGGGACCTCTCTGCTGAGCCTAGGTAGGGCTGCGACGTGTTGATCTTCCGAGGCCGGGCATTAACCCAGAAAAGTGTGTCCGGCCAGGGTGATCGAGCGTGTTCGAAAACGTGGTGCACCCCTGCAGGGAAGATTATCTATTAATAGCCGTGTCCACGGTAACAGACATTCAGACTTATATCCTAATCTTATACAACTACAAATGGATACTTGAATATGTGGCTCCGGGATTGCTTTCTCACAGGGAGTCAAGGAAGGATCTCTGGGCATTAATGTTACAACATGCTTGTTAATTATAAACTGTTATTCTTTACTCTTCTACATGCTGCAAGATGCGAGGAGCTGCGTGAAGATGCTAGTCTTTGATAGGCTAGGCCTTCCCCCTCTATTCTGGCATTCTGAAGTTCAGTCCACAGATACAAACCTTCCATTTGATACAAGTGCATACTTAGTATAGATCTGATGCTTGCGAGTACTTTGGATGAGTACTCACGGTTGCTTTGCTACCCCTTTTCCCCCTTCTCTCTTCTTTCCGGTTGATGCAACTAGATGGTGGATCCTTGGAGCCAGATGCCACCGCCAACGGATACTACTACATGGAGGCCGCCGAAGACCAGGAGTAGTTTGGAGGTCCCAGGCAGGAGGCCTTGCCTCTTCGATTGTGTTGCTTTTGTGCTAGCCTTCTTAAGGCAGACTTGTTTAACTTATGTCTGTACTCAGATATTGTTGCTTCCGCTGACTCTTGTGTATCGAGCCATGTATTCGAGCCCTCGAGGCCCCTGGCTTGTAATATAAAGCTTGTATTATTTTATTTGTGTCTAGAGTTGTGTTGTGATATCTTCCCGTGAGTCCTTGATCTTGATCGTACACATTTGCGTGTATGATTAGTGTATGATTGAATCGGGGGCGTCACAAGTTGGTATCAGAGCCGACTGCCTGTAGGATCCCCCTTTCCAACTCCTTGGCCAAAGTTGAGTCTAGTCTTTGAAAAACTAATTTACTAACATGGCTGTGTGGCTTACTGGCCCCACGTCGCCATTGGGTGGCATTAGGATCTTTTACTCCTTGTCTATACTCTGGGACTCTGATCTCTCTTCTATCCGGGTTAAATGATTTTGTTAATTCTAACTCTAGGATCTCGTAAATACCTTTCTCGGAGAGCCCCTCCCTCCAGATGATTGCTTGGTGCACCAGAAGATTCTGAAGATACTCTCCGATGTTTTACCAAGTCCCATGTACCCTTCGCCGTTGCGATCGCTACCACCGATAAATCCTTATGCGTAGCTACCTATGTTGTCGTTTATACCTTCATCCCTAGTTTCTCTTGTTATTACAAGATGTCCTAAAATATTCTTCGTTGTTCTGAGAATCCTTTATGCTTACTGCCCTGCAGTTCCTTGCCGCATGAATACCCCAGGTATAATTCCTCACACTTTCTGAGGATTTGTTCATTCCTAGTTGATCAAGTGATTCATACTTTGGAATACCATACGATCTTCCGATAATTCTCTCCAACTATTGCTCTGCTAATATTTATCTGCTTGCATTATGGTTACTTCCATATGTCTAGCAATACTCATTAGCATCCTTTGTCGTCATAATTTCGAGCATTTGATTCGATTCGTTTGCGAATTCTCGTGATCATCAGTCCTATTTAAAATTCTCCCCTTGGTTCAGACGTCACACTAGACAAGAGCTGGTGTTCAGCGAATCAAGCCTTGATTAATTGTCGATCATGTCTATTCAACTTACTTGTCTTTGATCAGAGCTCTGCTTCTGATCCCCCGATTTGGAAGATTTGAATTAATCAATTGTTTCTATAACCTAATCTCCTTGCATCCTTTCTTCTTCTGGTTGAGTACTATTGCTCACATCAGATCCCTCGTGGACCACCAGATCCTTTGTTGGGTTCTATCCGACAACGTCCTTCATTTTCAATAACCTTGTGAGCTTTTCCTTGGATACATAATGCCTTTGGTAAATTGTATCCCCTACTCTCGTCAACCATACTCTGCTTCTGGGCTTGACTTTTTTTACTCGTGAAGTTTCTAGTATATGTTCCCAATATGTCCCTATGGGTTGAATCTCTGTCTTTCCTAAAGCCGTGTGAACTCGAAAACTTCTATGACTCATACTCTACTGGTGTTATACCAGATAAAATCTCAACACTACGAATTCTTTGAAAATGAGAAGTGAATGAAAGGTTATGCATTGGAGAAGTGGGAGTCGACCTTGAACTTTGTGTTCATGCCCATGGACACGATGTAGATCCTATCATGGAAGCTTCTTGTTATAATAATAATCCTCTTGTGGTAAGTTCATCTGGTATCTCTGTTTGGTCCTTCACAACCGTGGTTCCAACCATGATTGTTCTTCTCTGCTTTCATTTCTCAGACAAGTGGAAGTACTTGTCTTCTTTAGATCATTTCACCTGTCCAACCTCTACTTTGATCTACCTCCGAGTATTACCCTATGGTATCTCGAGAATATCACGGAACTACATAACTTCTTATGAGTTCTTTATCAACTACTATTCTCGCTAGTTCCAATTTTTCCATGGGTTCTGAGTTGTTAGACACTCGAGAATATCGATAACTGACTCGAGTCTATGCTTTACTTTCCATTGTTTTGTTCAAACTTTCTTGTAACTAACATATCCGACCAGTGATAATTCCCTTCTTATGTAGACACCTCGGTGTACAAACTCTGTCAGTAAGACCTTGTTACTATTGTTGATGACAATCTGGTAGCCACTGATGGACGAGAACTTTGCCTATTGGTCCGCCTCGTCTTAACGAGCAGGAAAAAGGTTCTCTTCGTCCCTCGCCCTTGGTACCAACGTTGTTGCCAACATAACTGACAGGCTATCCTCTGACCTACCTTGCTATCATGACCGTGCATATGTTAGCGCCCTTCCTACCTTTAACCCACATGGTGGGCCCATAACCCACAGTTCCACAGGATCGAAACCCGACTCTCCTGTACATCTCTGTCTTCCAAAATTGTTCCTCACGCTTGGCTTCGTATGTAAATCACAAGCCACATTTCTGGTGATCTATTCTGATATCAGGCGCAATACTTATTCCCATTGCTCTGAACTCCCTTTCACCCTCTGTTTCAGGCAACGAACGATTGCATACCCAGTTGAACCTTCGTATTGCACCTTATTTTCTTGCTCTCGATGACTTTCTTAAATTTCAACTCGAGAGATGCCTCTATGCCATGTTCAGAGAGATAGCCCCCATGTACCTATCTTGTGCTGTGCTCTGTCCTTCCCGAGTCTTTCCACCTTACTCCATCTCTTAAATCTCGGGACGAGATCTCTTGTAGTGGAGGAGAATTGTGACGCCCGGATAATTATGCTACAGTAAACCCGTGTCAATGGTGCCATGTCATCATGTTACCGTTGCTAATATTTGCTTGATCCCAATCGCAATACAAATTTGAAACCGAGTTTAAGTCCAAATTCAATTTTTTTTGTCAGACATGAAAACTTAAATGTTCACATTATCCTAGAATTTCCCCTAATCATTTTCATGTTGAACCAACCTTAGTTGAGTTCCCAAAATGCCCCTGGGATTTTATCTTGTGGTCCAACAATAATTAAATTGGCCTTTCCAATTTAATAAAAATGGTTAGCCAACTCCTTCTGACCCCAAAACTTTTTATGCAACTTCACCTTGATCCTATCCATTTTTGTGCAAAGTGCTACATTTGTCAAAAACAATTCAATAGCTCTTTTAAATAGGACACAAAGGCAAATCAAAAAAATGGGGGAAAAGGACCCCCCAGGCCAAACGGCCCAGTTGGCCCACAGCTCAACCAGGCCGGCCCATCCGCCCCTACCTATAACCCCCCCACTCCCCAACCGAACTCTAGAGCCCAACCCCACTCCCCCATGATCCCCACCCTCTCCCTCCAGCGCCATCACAGGAGAGGGCGCTCAATCCCCAGCACTCTCCCCACTCACCCCGATCCCCTCCTCCTGGTCCCTCGCTCGATCTGGACGCCCGTCCGCGCCCAGGGCGCTCGTCCCCGTCTCGCCATTGCTGCCTCGCCTCATCCTCTCCGCCCTGGAACTGGGGCTCGGCCTCGACGCCTCCGCCGCACGGAGCCCCCTCAACGGAACCACGACGTCACCGGACTGCTTCCCCTCCCCTCCCTCACGCGACACTCGCCTGAAGCCGTGACCTCGCCTCGTCGCCGACCCGG
Source organism: Triticum aestivum (assembly GCF_018294505.1). Lineage (NCBI taxonomy): Eukaryota > Viridiplantae > Streptophyta > Magnoliopsida > Poales > Poaceae > Triticum > Triticum aestivum. The sequence goes on from NC_057795.1 coordinate 544,403,779, forward strand.
TGCCGCCCCGTCATCTCCTACGCCCCATCGCCGGCGCCGCACGCTGCTCGCTGTCCCCGACCTCCGCCCCGACTCGCTTCCTCGCGCGCCTCGCCGCACCCATGCCCCTAAAACATGGGTGAGGAACCCCCGGCCTCCTCTTCCCCCCTCTCTGCCTGCTCGCCTTGCCGTTGCGTTGGCTGCCGCCGACAGCCGCCCGGCCTCGAAGCCGCCGGGTGCTGCATCGTCCGCTGTGGTCCCCGCCCTGCCCCGTGCCTACTGCTGTTGTGGCCGCAGCTACATGCCGGCCGCGCCTTGTTGCGCCTCCCTGCTCGCCCCGCAGCTGCGTGCTGCTGGTGGCGCCGCTTCCCCCGCCTCTCCTGGCCACCACTCGCCGCCCGCTGGTGGCGCCGCGCCACGCCCCGGTGGCCTCGTCCCGTTCCTCCCCGGCCGGGCTCGACGCCGCACGGGTTGTGCCCGCAACCGCGCCCGATGGCGCCCAACACCCGCACCCGGCACCCGATATGGCCCCTTGGGCCTATGACACGGGGGGGCCACCCCCTAAAAACGTTTAAAAAATGTTTTAAAGGAAATAAAATAATAATATTTATCAATTAATTAATTAACTTAATTAATCCTGTTAATTAAACTAATTAACTTTTAACTAATTAAACGGTTAATTAGTATCAGTCAATGACAAAATGGACCCACCTGTCAGTTTGACTGGTCAATAGGTCAACATTGACTACTGACATCACTCTGACTTCATGCTGACGTCATTATTCGTTTCCTATCGAATTAAATAATTCTAGAAATTCTAGAAAATTAATAAAACTTTAGAAATTCATATAAAATAATCCGTAACTCGGATGAAAAAGTGTTCTACATGAAAGTTGCTCAGAACGACGAGGCGAATCCGAATACGCTCTCCATTCATTTGGCACATGCCTATAGTATACCTAACATGCAACCTTCCCCCTCCGTTTCATCTGCCCGAAAATGCCAAACTTCGGGAAAACATTCCCGGATGTTTCCCCCTTAGCCGGTAGCGTGTAGCACTATGTTAGAACACATCTAGATCTGTCTGTTGTCTTGTTTTGCACTTGTCTGCTATGTATTTACTGTTTCTTCCCCCTCTTCTCTCCGGTAGACCCCGAGACCGATGCTGATGTCCTTGTCATCGACTACATCAACGACGACCCTCCTTCTTGTCTGAGTAACCAGGCAAGCCCCCCCTTTGATCATCCCAATATCGCCCATTCTATACTCTCATGCTTGCATTAGATTTTGCTACTGTTATTGTTTGTTCCTATTCTGATGCATAGCCTGTTTTTGTACCTGCTATTGTTACCTACCTACTTATCCTAAACTGCTTAGTATAGGTTGGCTAGTGATCCATAAGTGACCCCCACCTTGTCCTTGTCGCCCCTGCTTCATCATCGATGACTCGATCAACGTGATCGACGACCAGAGCCCGACACCTCACATCACATGATGCCCCTTTTGTTGCTCGACTCTGCAGAGCTACTATCAAGTGCCGAGGGTGAGCCCTCATAACGCACTCCTGATGATATTTCTGTAGTGTAGCTATTCGGTCGTGGTCATCGAGGGTGATTTCCTCTTTTCACCATTCCCGATACGGCTCTGTCGTTCAACACCTCAAGTGTGAACCTCGAGGGTGGTCCCTCTTATGTTCACCTTGATGATTACATTGAGTGGAATCCACCGGGGGTGATTCCTCAGGTTTTCCCCTTGATGTTTGGACACACGGTTACATTGGCTTTACTTGAGACCTTGGTGAAAGTCGGGTGGGACCGAAGAGCACCCGCAAGATAGTGACGTGGCACGGCCGGGCATTTACGCACCCGCAAGATAATGAGTTGGCCTTTGGCCTTTACGCACCAACCACCACGTGAGTATAGTTATGGGCCTCGACATCGTGGTATCAGCCGAAGCTTTGTCAGACGTCTAGTTCAGCATTGTGGGCTTGTCGGGCCAGTGCCATCCAGTATGAGGTGGTGCTCGTCCCGGCTCGTCGCACAATGACCCGGTGTGCAACAGGCGATGCGCCCAGACCCCGGAGTGCTTAGGATGTAGACCGGCGGGGACCTCTCTGCTGAGGCTAGGTAGGGTTGCGACCTGTTGATCTTCCGAGGCCGGGCATTGACCCAGAAAAGTGTGTCCGGCCAAGGTGATCGAGTGTGGTCGAAAACGTGGTGCACCCCTGTAGGGAAGATTATCTATTAATAGTCGTGTCAACGGTAATAGACGTTCAGACTTATATCCTGATCTTATACAACTACAAATGGATACTTGAATATGTGGCTCCGAGATTGCTTTCTCGCAGGGAGTCAAGGAAGGATCTCTGGGCATTAATGTTACAACATGCTTGTTAATTATAAACTGTTATTCTTTACTCTTTGTCACACCCTAGCTAGTCATGCATTAGAGTGTTGCATCATGTTTACTCTTTCATCAGAAACTTGAAATGGGGATGACAGAACCCCCAGTCCCCTCTAAAACCAACTAGGGTTACTAAAATAATTTTTCAATGAACCTGAAATGCCCTTCTAAAATGCCCATCATTTTTGCCTTGGTTTAGAACCTCTGCCAAAAGTGGTGCACATTTTCCTTGGCCATCCTAGGGTTTTTGATTTAAATCATAAATATTTGAATTTGGGCATTTAAAATAATATAAAATATTTAAATGCTCAAATATCTCCAAACTAAAATGTTTCATGTTGGAAATAATCCAACAATGGGCCAGGAATAGTTTGGTGATTTTTGGAGTTGCCTAGGTATTTTATTTAATTCAACAAAGTTGCAGATATATTAAATAAAAACAGAAACAGAAAAAAGGGAAAAACTTACCTGTGCGGCCCAGCCAGCTGGCCGGCCCAGCAAGCCAGCCCAGCCCACCACCGCCGTCGTCCTCCTGGCGCCAGTCGGCCAGGCGTGTGGCCGGCGCGCGCGCACGGCCGGAGCGCCACGCCACCAGCCCGTCTGCCTGCCTCCCTCGCCAGCGCGACGCCGCGGCGTTTCTTCTCGGTGCCGCCCCGATCCCCTGGCCTTATCCCTCTCTCTCTCCCGTGCTGCTCCCTCTCTCTCTCTCTCTCTCACGGCCGAACGCCACCGTCGCCGCCGTTCGCCATAGCCACCGTCTCCGACCACCCCTCGCTCCCCCGACTAGCTCAGGAGCTCCGCCTCGACTCCCTCTTCCTCCCCACCGCTCCACAGCTCCCCGGAAGCCCTGCATCGCCGCCACGTCGCCGTTCCCCTCTTCGGGCTCCGACCGTCGTCGCCGTCGAATTCACCGTCACCAGCGCGTCCCCGAGCCCGCTAACCATCCCTGCAGCTCCGCGGTGAGCCCCCGGATCGTTTCCCCCTTCTTCCCTGGTCTCTCCCGACCTCTAGGCCCTAGCCCCACCTTGGCCGAGAGCTCCACGCCGCCAGCGATGTCGCCGTCGTGGCCACGGTCGCCGTAGCGCCCAACCGAGCACACCATCGTGCTCCCCACCTCACCAGGAGCACGCAGCACGCACCAACGCCTCCCCAAACCCCCTGCAACACTGATCCCGACCGCACCCGAACTCCGGCCGCCGCAGCCGAGCTCGCCGCCGTCAACTCCGGCCACCCCGAGCCCAACCACCACCACCAATAGTCGCGGCTCAACCTCAGCAACACGTAGATGCCTTCCGCCGTCCATTTGGTTGCCGGAATGGCAAAAAGCACTCTCGCCGCCGTCTCGGACCTCGCCGGCGTCATGTCGCCGGTGGGGTTTGACTTGTCCGACCTGGGGTTTGACCCCCCAGGGTCACTGACGCGTGGGCCCTGTCGGCCAGGTGGTTAGGTTAGCGCTAACTACTGTTAGTCAACCCCCCCTGACACTGACAGTGGGCCCCAGCGCCACTAACCCTAATTAGGATTAATTTAATCCTGTTTAACCCCCCCTGTCACTGACGTGTGGGCCCCACACGTCAGGTTTGACCTCAGCCAGCCACAGTTGACCACTGACGTCATGCTGACGTCATGCTGGCGCAATAATTATATTTCTGGATTTAATTTAAATCAGGAAATTCCAGAATATTAATTAAACTTCAAAAATTCATAACTTTTATTCTGTAACTCCAAATTGGACAAATTATATATGAAAAATGATCAGAAAAATCCAATCTATCCATCTGTACTATTTTCATGCATGATCAAACAAGTTAAATTGATGTTTTAAGCAGAACAAGAAAAGGCACTTTAAAAGGCCATATTTGAATTTGAAATTTGAATCCTTGATTCAAATTTGTTCAAACACTTCTGGTTTTAGTTGCATTAGCCCAACACACTCATATTGCCATGTTTCATGCATGCATCATATTGTTGCACATTGTTTGGTGATGCTTGTGTATCGATGTCCTTTGCGACAGGATCTGTCCCCGAGGAGTACCGTGATTACCCTAACGAAGAACCGTATCCGTGCATCGAACCATCAGGCAAGCAACCAACCATTTGATCATATCGATACAATCCCATGTTCTCGCTCCTGCTCTCTTTTACTGCATTAAGACAACGCGATTCAAACTGCTGTGTGCTACGGTAGTTGAACCCATTTCCTCTGCATGACCTGTCATTGCCACAGTAACTAGATGAAACCCACTAGCATGTGTAGGAGTTGATTGAGCCATATGTATGTGTTGTTCCTACCTTGCTATGCCTGCTATGCTTAGAGTCGTGTCAGGTCTGGTTCATCGGGGTGATGGGCTGGAGTGGAATGATTATGTTGGTAATGAGAGTGGTGTGGTGAACACGATTTGGTAAAGGTATCGATGAGAGGCCATGTAGGAGTACATGGTGGGTTGTTTCATTGAAGCCGACCTTAAGCACTGAGATCTGTATGTGTGATTTAAGAATCAGCTACTACCATGCATTGGGCCCGAAACCAATGGACCCTCTCGGCTTCTTATTCACCCTAGTTCTCCGTCCAGGAGTTGCAAGTAGTTTCTGGTGTTTGTAGCCTACTGGAGGCCGTGGACAGCGCTGACCGTAGGGGTGGGCTGTGATGCGGTAGGTACGTGGCCGGGTGTACCGAATACCCGTTAGGTATCTCGGGAACCCTGTTCACATCGTTCGGGGCCGTATGGGAAACCTCGGCCGGACTCCCTGCGGATGGAACCTGAATAGGCGATAAACCTGGACTGGAGGCTTAGGTGATTAGGTAGGTCGTGGCCGACACCCACGTTGGGCTTCCGCTTGAAGGTTGCCGAGTACATGTCGTGTAAACGACGGTAAGTGGTGAGAGCGTGTATGAAGAAGTACCCCCTGCAGGGTTAACATGATCTATTCGAATAGCCGCGTCCGCGGTAAAGGACTACTTGGTTGCCTATACAGTTCATAGACAAGTAAATGGAAACTACTAAAAGCCTCAAGATAAGTGTGAGTGCCGAGGATGGCTCTTCCGTAGGAAGACGGAGGTGGATCCTCGGTAGTGTATTGAAGTGGTGAGTAGTGGACTCGTGTGCGCAAAACCATTTCAGTTGGAGTATCGTAGAATAGCCTAGCCAAGAGTCAAAGCTGGCTTGCTGCAATAACTCCACCAACCCTTCTTGATACTATGCATGTATGTAGGATCTGATGTAAGTCTTGCTGAGTACCTTTGTACTCATGTTGCTATAATCTACATTTTTACAGAAGACGCTGCAACCCCTTCTGATGGGTTCTATGTAGACGTTGACATCAACGAGTAGGCTAAAGACCCAGGTGGTGACCCTGAGCTTGTGAAGGACCACGTAGTATAGCTAGGCTTTCCAAGCCTCTTTTATTTTACTAGTTGTCTGTACTCAGACAAGTTACTTCCGCTGCTGGTTTGTATGACTGTATGACTTGTATGTGGGGTCGTGAGACCCGTACCTTTGTGTATGTTATGTATGGCTCACTGAGCCTTAAATAAAGTACTTGTGTCATAGAGTCATGTTGTGATGCTTCGTTGTATTTGCACATATCGAGCATATTGTGTGTATGATTGAAATGCTTGGTATGTGTGGGATCTGACTATCTAGTTGTTTATCTTTAGTAGCCTCTCTTACCGGGAAATGTCTCCTAGTGTTACCGCTGAGCCATGGTAGCTTGCTACTGCTCTGGAACACTTAGGCTGGCCGGCATGTGTCCTTCTTCGTTCCTGTGTCTGTCCCTTCGGGGAAATGTCACGCTTTGAGTACCGGAGTCCTGTTAGCCCGCTACAGCCCGGTTTACCGGAGTCCTGCTAGCCCAGTGCTACAGCCCGGACCCACTTGCTGATGACCGACACGTTCGAAGCTGGGTCATGGATGCCTGTCCCTGTAAGTCTGTGCCACTTTGGGTTTACGACTAGTCATGTCAGCCCGGGCTCTTTATCATATGGATGCTAGCGACACTATCATATACGTGAGCCAAAAGGCGCAAACGGTCCCGGGAAAAGGTAAGACGACACCCGTGGGGATACCGTGCGTGAGGCCGCAAAGTGATATGAGGTGTTACCAGCTAGATCGATGTGACATCGAGTCGGGGTCCTGACAGCGTTGGCATCAGAGCCGGACTGCCTGTAGGTTCTCCAAGCCAAACTGGTCGATGTTGAGTCTAGAAATTCTTTAGCTATATGTAGGGGAATTGTTTGTGGGTTGGAACGTAAGGCTCTTTTTACTCCTTATACCTTATGACTTTCTGATCTGAGTCAGTCCATTCTTCCACCGGGGATAAGGAATTAGGATCTATTCTTTCTATCAGGATCACGTGTTACTAATCAGTAGTACCTTATAAGTTTGATGGTTACAAGCCTAGTTCAGTTCTACTACCACATTATGTAGTCAGAATGGTTCAGAACTTTGATATGATGATGTTGAGTGTGTACGAAATCCTTTGTCAAATGTCTCAAATCCTTTTTGAGCATTTACAGCTGTTATGCTGCCGAAATTTTGCTAGAAATTCTAATGCCTTTGCATTATGATTGTGCTTTCAGATGGCCACTCGCGACCTCAATCAAGTGGTTCGCCTGACTCGATGTCTAGATGTACCCGGCCATACTGCTAAGTTGGTCAGGGTAATGACTGAGGCTGGATACCGCTGGTATCCTGAGTACACGGTCGAAGAGCAATTCCGGGATTTTAATCAAAGCCAGTATCTCTGCACTGTCAGGATATTTCCATCTTATCCTGGATCCACCGAGCCTCTTCACTGCTCCTATGGACTCGGGGTTACTATTGAGATGGCTGTGCAGGACGCCGCCTACTCTATGATGACCATTATGCGAGTCAGATCTGGTCTATTTCGGGACTCTGACTTCCGGTATATGCCAGGATCACTTCCGGGAGCACAAGGGTATCTCCAGGCTATCTATGCTGACTCCACTCAGGAGGATTCACGGACTCGCACCACTGCTGAGATGCTCGAGGATAAGGACCGTGAAAATCGGGCCTTAAGGTTAGAGCTCTTCAATACCCGTGCTGACCACTGGGCCACTTTGACTCGGTTCGCACCGGCGGTGCAAGCTGGATATTCAGATATGCGCGATCTCTATCCTGTGAGATCTGCTCTGCCGGACGTGATGGTTTGGCGTGATGTAGGAGGCATCACCCCACCTCGCGGTCCCCGCAGGCCACCGTTTGTTGGTCCAAGGCCTCATCCTAGCCCCTATGGTCCACAAGCTCCGCGAGACCGTCTGTTTCCGGATGATCATGTTGAACTTCCAGGCTATGGAGGTGACTTCTACGAGGACTACTACGGATCGGTCTGAGTTAGTGGTAGTAACACTGGTTCGCACTAGCTATGTCGTCTATCGTCCTGCGTGACTCGTGGGATATGACCTAGTCTGTACTCCTTCCGGAGGTGTAGAAAAATAATGTATAGGAGCTTGGAATGCCTCCGATGAGATGTAATCCTCTTTTCACCGTATTAGTACTTTGTTTGGTCTTGTACTAAACCCTGTATGGTGTGTATGACGATGGAATAAAAGAAGCAGTTTCTGTATCTACCATGTCATACGGATGATCATCTTGCATTCCGAGTTATTCCTTACATTATGTATCCTATGTCGGAATTTTATCATTCTGACTAAATCATTGTCTTGTTTACCTAGGATGGTCAACACGCGCGCTAACCCTGCTTCCCAAGAGCAGGCCGAAGGCAGTGAAGCCAGGAATGAAAATCTGCCTCATCCTCCTTCACTAGCCGAGGTGATGATGGAAGCTGAGAGAAACAAGCGGGAGACAAACCGTTTGTTGGAGCGTATTGAACAGAATACAGCACACCATCAGAGGGCTAACGTGGTGTCACTCAGTGATTTTATCAAATTGCATCCACCCACGTTCCACCACTCCGTCGAGCCTCTCGACGCTGATGACTGGCTTCGCAGTATCTCTCACAAACTGCGTTCCGCGCTGGTAGCGGAGGCTGACAAGGTCACCTTTGCTGCATATCATCTTGAAGGCCCCGCCAGTCTATGGTGGGAGAATTATGGAGCTATGCGCCCAGCGGGCCATGTCACAACTTGGGCTGAATTCAGCGAGGCTTTCCGTGAACATCACATTCCGGAGGGTCTCATGGACCGTAAACGTGAAGAATTTTGCAGTTTCACCCAAGGCCGACTTTCTGTGGATGCCTATAGCAGAGAGTTCGGTAATCTCGCCCGATATGCAACTGAGGAAGTGTCTACTGACGCCAAGAAGCAAGCAAGGTTCCGTAAGGGCCTTAGTCCTGAGCTTCGCCGCGACCTCCGTCTGCATGAGTGCACATCTTTTTCGAAACTTGTCAACAAAGCCATCAGTGCTGAAACTGGTCAGACTGACTATGACGCAACACGCAAGCATGGACGTGACATGGGTTCCTCGTCCGGTGCTGGTCCTCAGAAGCGCCGCGTGTGGGTACCCAACACCGCCCTGCCACCCAGGTTCACACCGAGGCCATCTTTCCAGGCGCCTCGCCCCGTTCAACAGTCTGCTCCAGCCAAGCCCTATGGGGGTCCAACCAATAATGTTCCTCCACGTACCAGTTCCGTGACTTGTTTCAAGTGTGGGGAATCTGGTCACTATATGCGTGAATGCCCCCAGACCAACCCCAATCAATCTGCTAAAGCTGTTGGCCGTGGCAAGCCGACAGGAAAAGTATTCCACGCCAAGCCGGTCACCGCTTCACGTGGCCATGTCAACTGTGTCTCTGCCGAAGAAGCTCAAGAGGATCCCAACGTCGTTCTCGGTACGCTTCTTGTTAATTGCCACCCGGCATCTGTCCTTTTCGATACAGGAGCCTCTCATTCCTTTATATCTGAAAATTATGCTCGTTTGCATAACGTTGCATTCTGTGACATGCCATCCACTATGGAAATCTCTACCCCTGGGTCTAGATGGCAGACCTCTAGGGTAAGTTATGGAAATGAGATCCAAGTCGACAGACTTGTTTTCCTTGCGTCTTTGATAGCCCTTAAATCTTCAGATATTAATATCATTCTGGGTATGGACTGGATGTCAGCTCATCATGCCCAAATTGATTGCTTCTCTAGGACTGTTCAACTCACCCATCCTTCGGGGAAGATAGTCCATGTCTTGACCCGAATAGCCAAGCGACAATTATATTCTCTTAACGCCAGCCCTTTGCCAGACCTTGAGGACGTTCCGGTAGTCCGTGACTTCCCGGATGTCTTCCCAGAGGAATTGCCAGGTGTTCCACCTGACAGGGATGTTGAGTTCGTAATAGACCTCATTCCAGGAACCGTTCCGATTGCTAGAAGACCCTACAAGATGGCACCTCTAGAACTAGCCGAGCTTAAGAAACAACTCGATGAGTCCTTGAAAAAGGGTTTCATCCGCCCTAGCTCATCTCCGTGGGCTTGCCCCGTCCTATTCGTCAAGAAGAAGGATGGTACGGACCGGATGGTTGTAGATTACCGACCTGTCAACTTGGTCACAATCAAGAACAAATACCCGCTTCCCAGGATCAACGACCTGTATGATCAGCTCGCTGGATCCTCAGTCTTCTCCAAGATGGATTTGAGGTTGGGCTACCATCAAATCAAAATCAGAAACGGGGACATTCCTAAAACGGCCTTTGTTACTCGTTATGGCCAATACGAGTACACCGTCATGTCCTTCGGTTTAACCAACGCTCCAGCCACCTTTTCTCGGTTAATGAACTCAATCTTCATGGAGTATTTGGATAAATTCGTCGTAGTTTATCTCGATGATATACTCATCTACTCCAAGAACGAGGAAGAACATGCCGAACATCTAAGGCTAGTGTTGAAGAAACTTCGAGAGCATCGCCTTTATGCCAAATTCTCTAAATGTGAATTCTGGTTGTCAGAAGTGACCTATCTGGGTCATGTAATATCTGGTAAAGGTATTGCTGTTAACCCTGAGCGAGTTCAAGCCGTCCTTAACTGGACTCCACCCGAATCGGTCAAGCAAGTTCGGAGTTTTCTAGGCTTAGCGAGCTATTGTCGTCGCTTTGTCGAGAACTTCTCCAAGGTTGCCAAACCTCTAACCGAACTCCTCAAGAAAGATAAGAAGTTCGAATGGACTCCACAATGTGAGCACAGCTTTCAGGAACTGAAAAGACGCCTGACTTCTGCTCCCGTGCTGGTACCGCCAGACTTCTCCAAGGACTTTGTTATCTACTGCGACGCCTCGCGACAAGGACTAGGTTGCATTCTCATGCAAGATCGACACGTAATTGCTTACGCTTCACGGCAATTGCACCCACATGAGGAGAATTATCCTACTCATGATCTAGAGCTTGCAGCCGTAGTCTATGCACTTAAGACCTGGCGACATTACCTCCTCGGTAATCGTTGCGAAATATTCACTGATCACCAAAGTCTGAAGTATATTTTCACCCAACCGGATTTGAATCTCAGGCAGAGACGTTGGGTTGAATTGATCACTGACTTCGACTTAGGAATAACCTACACCCCAGGGAAAGCCAACGTCATGGCTGATGCGCTAAGTCGTAAATCTTATTGTAACAACCTGATGTTACAACAAAGTCAACCGCTTCTCCATGAGGAATTTCGAAAGCTTAACCTTCACATTGTTCCTCAAGGTTTTCTCTCCACCTTGGTGGCAAAACCTACCCTTACGGATCAAATTATCAAAGCACAGAAGGTAGATCCGGGAATCTCCCGCATCAAGAGGAACATTCAGAAAGGAATTGCGGATTGTTTCTCCATTAATGATCAAGGAGTCGTATACTTCGGGGATCGACTAGTAGTTCCCAAAGTGCGCAACCTAAGGCGATTAATCCTTAAGGAAGCTCATGAATCTCCTCTCACTATTCATCCCGGTAGTACTAAGATGTATCAGGACCTACGCCAGAGGTTCTGGTGGACTAGGATGAAGAGAGAAATTGCTCAGTATATTGCAAATTGCGACGTCTGTCGTCGTGTAAAAGCAGAGCATCAACGGCCTGCTGGCACCCTTCAACCCTTAGCTATTCCTGAATGGAAATGGGATAAAATTGGTATGGATTTCATTACCGGGTTTCCCAGGACCAAGAGAGGGAATAATGCTATTTTCGTCGTGGTCGATCGTCTTTCCAAAGTAGCCCACTTCTTACCTGTTCGTGAGAGTATAACCGCTAGTCAGCTGGCAGATTTGTACATCTCCCGAATAGTGTCTCTCCATGGTGTTCCTTTGGAAATTAACTCGGATCGAGGAAGTCTTTTCACCTCTCGATTTTGGGAAAGTTTCCAAAATGCTATGGGAACCCGTCTTTCCTTTAGCACCGCTTTCCACCCTCAGTCGAGTGGTCAAGTGGAACGCGTCAACCAAATTCTAGAAGACATGCTTCGAGCCTCTGTTATCTCATTCGGAATGGACTGGGAGAAGTGCCTTCCATTTGCCGAATTCGCTTACAACAACAGCTATCAATCTAGCTTGGGTAAAGCCCCTTTTGAAGTTCTCTATGGACGACGATGTCGAACACCCCTTAACTGGTCAGAGACCGGGGAAAGACAATTCTTTGGCCCGGATATGATTCAGGAAGCAGAAGAACAAGTTCGTATCGTTCGTGAAAAGTTGAAAACAGCCCAATCCCGTCAAAAGAGTCAATATGACCGAAAACATAAGGCTATGACTTTCGAGGTTGACGAGAAAGCTTATCTTCGGGTCACCCCTCTGAAGGGAACCCATCGTTTCGGTATCAAAGGCAAATTGGCTCCTCGTTACATTGGACCTTTTCGCATTCTTGCCAAACGAGGAGAAGTTGCCTACCAGTTGGAACTACCTCCGCACCTCTCCAGAGTTCACGATGTCTTCCACGTTTCTCAACTCAGGCGTTGCTTCTCGGATCCTATCCGTGAAGTGGACCACAAAACGCTTGATCTCCAAGATGATCTTACATATCGAGAGTACCCCATTCGTATCCTCGATCAAGCCGAACGTACCACGCGACGTCATAATATCAAGTTTCTCAAGGTTCAATGGTCGCACCATTCTGAGGATGAAGCAACTTGGGAAAGGGAGGATCGTCTTCGACTTGAATATCCCGCCTTCTTCTCGGAGGAACCCAAATCTCGGGACGAGATTCTTTTGAGTGGGGGTGAGTTGTCACACCCTAGCTAGTCATGCATTAGAGTGTTGCATCATGTTTACTCTTTCATCAGAAACTTGAAATGGGGATGACAGAACCCCCAGTCCCCTCTGAAACCAACTAGGGTTACTAAAATAATTTTTCAATGAACCTGAAATGCCCTTCTAAAATGCCCATCATTTTTGCCTTGGTTCAGAACCTCTGCCAAAAGTGGTGCACATTTTCCTAGGCCATCCTAGGGTTTTTGATTTAAATCATAAATATTTGAATTTGGGCATTTAAAATAATATAAAATATTTAAATGCTCAAATATCTCCAAACTAAAATGTTTCATGTTGGAAATAATCCAACTATGGGCCAGGAATAGTTTGGTGATTTTTGGAGTTGCCTAGGTATTTTATTTAATTCAACAAAGTTGCAGATATATTAAATAAAAACAGAAACAGAAAAAAAGGGAAAAACTTACCTGTGCGGCCCAGCCAGCTGGCCGGCCCAGCAAGCCAGCCCAGCCCACCACCGCCGTCGTCCTCCTGGCGCCAGTCGGCCAGGCGTGTGGCCGGCGCGCGCGCACGGCCGGAGCGCCACGCCACCAGCCCGTCTGCCTGCCTCCCTCGCCAGCGCGACGCCGCGGCGTTTCTTCTCGGTGCCGCCCCGATCCCCTGGCCTTATCCCTCTCTCTCTCCCGTGCTGCTCCCTCTCTCTCTCTCTCACGGCCGAACACCACCGTCGCCGCCGTTCGCCATAGCCACCGTCTCCGACCACCCCTCGCTCCCCCGACTAGCTCAGGAGCTCCGCCTCGACTCCCTCTTCCTCCCCACCGCTCCACAGCTCCCCGGAAGCCCTGCATCGCCGCCACGTCGCCGTTCCCCTCTTCGGGCTCCGACCGTCGTCGCCGTCGAATTCACCGTCACCAGCGCGTCCCCGAGCCCGCTAACCATCCCTGCAGCTCCGCGGTGAGCCCCCGGATCGTTTCCCCCTTCTTCCCTGGTCTCTCCCGACCTCTAGGCCCTAGCCCCACCTTGGCCGAGAGCTCCACGCCGCCGGCGATGTCGCCGTCGTGGCCACGGTCGCCGTAGCGCCCAACCGAGCACACCATCGTGCTCCCCACCTCACCAGGAGCACGCAGCACGCACCAACGCCTCCCCAAACCCCCTGCAACACTGATCCCGACCGCACCCGAACTCCGGCCGCCGCAGCCGAGCTCGCCGCCGTCAACTCCGGCCACCCCGAGCCCAACCACCACCACCAATAGTCGCGGCTCAACCTCAGCAACACGTAGATGCCTTCCGCCGTCCATTTGGTTGCCGGAATGGCAAAAAGCACTCTCGCCGCCGTCTCGGACCTCGCCGGCGTCATGTCGCCGGTGGGGTTTGACTTGTCCGACCTGGGGTTTGACCCCCCAGGGTCACTGACGCGTGGGCCCTGTCGGCCAGGTGGTTAGGTTAGCGCTAACTACTGTTAGTCAACCCCCCCTGACACTGACAGTGGGCCCCAGCGCCACTAACCCTAATTAGGATTAATTTAATCCTGTTTAACCCCCCCTGTCACTGACGTGTGGGCCCCACACGTCAGGTTTGACCTCAGCCAGCCACAGTTGACCACTGACGTCATGCTGACGTCATGCTGGCGCAATAATTATATTTCTGGATTTAATTTAAATCAGGAAATTCCAGAATATTAATTAAACTTCAAAAATTCATAACTTTTATTCTGTAACTCCAAATTGGACAAATTATATATGAAAAATGATCAGAAAAATCCAATCTATCCATCTGTACTATTTTCATGCATGATCAAACAAGTTAAATTGATGTTTTAAGCAGAACAAGAAAAGGCACTTTAAAAGGCCATATTTGAATTTGAAATTTGAATCCTTGATTCAAATTTGTTCAAACACTTCTGGTTTTAGTTGCATTAGCCCAACACACTCATATTGCCATGTTTCATGCATGCATCATATTGTTGCACATTGTTTGGTGATGCTTGTGTATCGATGTCCTTTGCGACAGGATCTGTCCCCGAGGAGTACCGTGATTACCCTAACGAAGAACCGTATCCGTGCATCGAACCATCAGGCAAGCAACCAACCATTTGATCATATCGATACAATCCCATGTTCTCGCTCCTGCTCTCTTTTACTGCATTAAGACAACGCGATTCAAACTGCTGTGTGCTACGGTAGTTGAACCCATTTCCTCTGCATGACCTGTCATTGCCACAGTAACTAGATGAAACCCACTAGCATGTGTAGGAGTTGATTGAGCCATATGTATGTGTTGTTCCTACCTTGCTATGCCTGCTATGCTTAGAGTCGTGTCAGGTCTGGTTCATCGGGGTGATGGGCTGGAGTGGAATGATTATGTTGGTAATGAGAGTGGTGTGGTGAACACGATTTGGTAAAGGTATCGATGAGAGGCCATGTAGGAGTACATGGTGGGTTGTTTCATTGAAGCCGACCTTAAGCACTGAGATCTGTATGTGTGATTTAAGAATCAGCTACTACCATGCATTGGGCCCGAAACCAATGGACCCTCTCGGCTTCTTATTCACCCTAGTTCTCCGTCCAGGAGTTGCAAGTAGTTTCTGGTGTTTGTAGCCTACTGGAGGCCGTGGACAGCGCTGACCGTAGGGGTGGGCTGTGATGCGGTAGGTACGTGGCCGGGTGTACCGAATACCCGTTAGGTATCTCGGGAACCCTGTTCACATCGTTCGGGGCCGTATGGGAAACCTCGGCCGGACTCCCTGCGGATGGAACCTGAATAGGCGATAAACCTGGACTGGAGGCTTAGGTGATTAGGTAGGTCGTGGCCGACACCCACGTTGGGCTTCCGCTTGAAGGTTGCCGAGTACATGTCGTGTAAACGACGGTAAGTGGTGAGAGCGTGTATGAAGAAGTACCCCCTGCAGGGTTAACATGATCTATTCGAATAGCCGCGTCCGCGGTAAAGGACTACTTGGTTGCCTATACAGTTCATAGACAAGTAAATGGAAACTACTAAAAGCCTCAAGATAAGTGTGAGTGCCGAGGATGGCTCTTCCGTAGGAAGACGGAGGTGGATCCTCGGTAGTGTATTGAAGTGGTGAGTAGTGGACTCGTGTGCGCAAAACCATTTCAGTTGGAGTATCGTAGAATAGCCTAGCCAAGAGTCAAAGCTGGCTTGCTGCAATAACTCCACCAACCCTTCTTGATACTATGCATGTATGTAGGATCTGATGTAAGTCTTGCTGAGTACCTTTGTACTCATGTTGCTATAATCTACATTTTTACAGAAGACGCTGCAACCCCTTCTGATGGGTTCTATGTAGACGTTGACATCAACGAGTAGGCTAAAGACCCAGGTGGTGACCCTGAGCTTGTGAAGGACCACGTAGTATAGCTAGGCTTTCCAAGCCTCTTTTATTTTACTAGTTGTCTGTACTCAGACAAGTTACTTCCGCTGCTGGTTTGTATGACTGTATGACTTGTATGTGGGGTCGTGAGACCCGTACCTTTGTGTATGTTATGTATGGCTCACTGAGCCTTAAATAAAGTACTTGTGTCATAGAGTCATGTTGTGATGCTTCGTTGTATTTGCACATATCGAGCATATTGTGTGTATGATTGAAATGCTTGGTATGTGTGGGATCTGACTATCTAGTTGTTTATCTTTAGTAGCCTCTCTTACCGGGAAATGTCTCCTAGTGTTACCGCTGAGCCATGGTAGCTTGCTACTGCTCTGGAACACTTAGGCTGGCCGGCATGTGTCCTTCTTCGTTCCTGTGTCTGTCCCTTCGGGGAAATGTCACGCTTTGAGTACCGGAGTCCTGTTAGCCCGCTACAGCCCGGTTTACCGGAGTCCTGCTAGCCCAGTGCTACAGCCCGGACCCACTTGCTGATGACCGACACGTTCGAAGCTGGGTCATGGATGCCTGTCCCTGTAAGTCTGTGCCACTTTGGGTTTACGACTAGTCATGTCAGCCCGGGCTCTTTATCATATGGATGCTAGCGACACTATCATATACGTGAGCCAAAAGGCTCAAATGGTCCCGGGAAAAGGTAAGACGACACCCGTGGGGATACCGTGCGTGAGGCCGCAAAGTGATATGAGGTGTTACCAGCTAGATCGATGTGACATCGAGTCGGGGTCCTGACAGCGTAAATAGCCAAGCGACAACTATATTCTCTTAACGCCAGCCCTTTGCCAGACCTTGAAGACGTTCCGGTAGTCTGTGACTTCCCGGATGTCTTTCCAGAGGAATTGCCAGGTGTTCCACCTGACAGGGATGTTGAGTTCGTAATAGACCTCATTCCAGGAACCGTTCCGATTGCTAGAAGACCTTATAAAATGGCACCTCTAGAACTAGCCGAGCTTAAGAAACAACTCGATGAATCCTTGAAAAAGGGTTTCATCCGACCTAGCTCATCTCCGTGGGCTTGCCCCGTCCTATTCGTCAAGAAGAAAGATGGTACGGACCGGATGGTTGTAGATTACCGACCTGTCAATTTGGTCACAATCAAAAACAAATATCCACTTCCCAGGATCAACGACCTGTATGATCAGCTCGCTGGATCCTCAGTCTTCTCTAAGATGGATTTGAGGTTGGGCTACCATCAAATCAAAATCAGAAACGGGGACATTCCTAAAACGGCCTTTGTTACTCGTTATGGCCAATACGAGTACACCGTCATGTCCTTCGGTTTAACCAACGCTCCAGCCACTTTTTCTCGGTTAATGAACTCAATCTTCATGGAGTATTTGGATAAATTCGTCGTAGTTTATCTCGATGATATACTCATCTACTCCAAGAACGAGGAAGAACATGCCGAACATCTAAGGCTAGTGTTGAAGAAACTTCGAGAGCATCGCCTTTATGCCAAATTCTCTAAATGTGAATTCTGGTTGTCAGAAGTGACCTATCTGGGTCATGTAATATCTGGTAAAGGTATTGCTGTTAACCCTGAGCGAGTTCAAGCCGTCCTTAACTGGACTCCACCCGAATCGGTCAAGCAAGTTCGGAGTTTTCTAGGCTTAGCGAGCTATTGTCGTCGCTTTGTCGAGAACTTCTCCAAGGTTGCCAAACCTCTAACCGAACTCCTCAAGAAAGATAAGAAGTTCGAATGGACTCCACAATGTGAGCACAGCTTTCAGGAACTGAAAAGACGCCTGACCTCTGCTCCCGTGCTGATACCGCCAGACTTCTCCAAGGACTTCGTTATCTACTGCGACACCTCGCGACAAGGACTAGGTTGCATTCTCATGCAAGATCGACACGTAATTGCTTACGCTTCACGGCAATTGCACCCACATGAGGAGAATTATCCTACTCATGATCTAGAGCTTGCAGCCGTAGTCTATGCACTTAAGACCTGGCGACATTACCTCCTCGGTAATCGTTGCGAAATATTCACTGATCACCAAAGCCTGAAGTATATTTTCACCCAACCGGATTTGAATCTCAGGCAGAGACGTTGGGTTGAATTGATCACTGACTTCGACTTAGGAATAACCTATACCCCAGGGAAAGCCAACGTCATGGCTGATGCGCTAAGTCGTAAATCTTATTGTAACAACCTGATGTTACAACAAAGTCAACCGCTTCTCCATGAGGAATTTCGAAAGCTTAACCTTCACATTGTTCCTCAAGGTTTTCTCTCCACCTTGGTGGCAAAACCTACCCTTACGGATCAAATTATTAAAGCACAGAAGGTAGATCCGGGAATCTCCCGCATCAAGAGGAACATTCAGAAAGGAATTGCGGATTGTTTCTCCATTAATGATCAAGGAGTCGTATACTTCGGGGATCGACTAGTAGTTCCCAAAGTGCGCAACCTAAGGCGATTAATCCTTAAGGAAGCTCATGAATCTCCTCTCACTATTCATCCCGGTAGTACTAAGATGTATCAGGATCTACGCCAGAGGTTCTGGTGGACTAGGATGAAGAGAGAAATTGCTCAGTATATTGCAAATTGCGACGTCTGTCGTCGTGTAAAAGCAGAGCATCAACGGCCTGCTGGCACCCTTCAACCCTTAGCTATTCCTGAATGGAAATGGGATAAAATTGGTATGGATTTCATTACCGGGTTTCCCAGGACCAAGAGAGGGAATAATGCTATTTTCGTCGTGGTCGATCGTCTTTCCAAAGTAGCCCACTTCTTACCTGTTCGTGAGAGTATAACCGCTAGTCAGCTGGCAGATTTGTACATCTCCCGAATAGTGTCTCTCCATGGTGTTCCTTTGGAAATTAACTCGGATCGAGGAAGTCTTTTCACCTCTCGATTTTGGGAAAGTTTCCAAAATGCTATGGGAACCCGTCTTTCCTTTAGCACCGCTTTCCACCCTCAGTCGAGTGGTCAAGTGGAACGCGTCAACCAAATTCTAGAAGACATGCTTCGAGCCTCTGTTATCTCGTTCGGAATGGACTGGGAGAAGTGCCTTCCATTTGCCGAATTCGCTTACAACAACAACTATCAATCTAGCTTGGGTAAAGCCCCTTTTGAAGTTCTCTATGGACGACGATGTCGAACACCCCTTAACTGGTCAGAGACCGGGGAAAGACAATTCTTTGGCCCGGATATGATTCAGGAAGCAGAAGAACAAGTTCGTATCGTTCGTGAAAAGTTGAAAACAGCCCAATCCCGTCAAAAGAGTCAATATGACCGAAAACATAAGGCTATGACTTTCGAGGTTGACGAGAAAGCTTATCTTCGGGTCACCCCTCTGAAGGGAACCCATCGTTTCGGTATCAAAGGCAAATTGGCTCCTCGTTACATTGGACCTTTTCGCATTCTCGCCAAACGAGGAGAAGTTGCCTACCAATTGGAACTACCTCCGCACCTCTCCAGGGTCCACGATGTCTTCCACGTTTCTCAACTTAGGCGTTGCTTCTCGGATCCTATCCGTGAAGTGGACCACGAAACGCTTGATCTCCAAGATAATCTTACATATCGAGAGTACCCCATTCGTATCCTCGACCAAGCCGATCGTACCACGTGACGTCATAATATCAAGTTTCTCAAGGTTCAATGGTCGCACCATTCTGAGGATGAAGCAACTTGGGAAAGGGAGGATCGTCTTCGACTTGAATATCCCGCCTTCTTCTCGGAGGAACCCAAATCTCGGGACGAGATTCTTTTGAGTGGGGGTGAGTTGTCACACCCTAGCTAGTCATGCATTAGAGTGTTGCATCATGTTTACTCTTTCATCAGAAACTTGAAATGGGGATGACAGAACCCCCAGTCCCCTCTGAAACCAACTAGGGTTACTAAAATAATTTTTCAATGAACCTGAAATGCCCTTCTAAAATGCCCATCATTTTTGCCTTGGTTCAGAACCTCTGCCAAAAGTGGTGCACATTTTCCTAGGCCATCCTAGGGTTTTTGATTTAAATCATAAATATTTGAATTTGGGCATTTAAAATAATATAAAATATTTAAATGCTCAAATATCTCCAAACTAAAATGTTTCATGTTGGAAATAATCCAACAATGGGCCAGGAATAGTTTGGTGATTTTTGGAGTTGCCTAGGTATTTTATTTAATTCAACAAAGTTGCAGATATATTAAATAAAAACAGAAACAGAAAAAAGGGAAAAACTTACCTGTGCGGCCCAGCCAGCTGGCCGGCCCAGCAAGCCAGCCCAGCCCACCACCGCCGTCGTCCTCCTGGCGCCAGTCGGCCAGGCGTGTGGCCGGCGCGCGCGCACGGCCGGAGCGCCACGCCACCAGCCCGTCTGCCTGCCTCCCTCGCCAGCGCGATGCCGCGGCGTTTCTTCTCGGTGCCGCCCCGATCCCCTGGCCTTATCCCTCTCTCTCTCCCGTGCTGCTCCCTCTCTCTCTCTCTCACGGCCGAACGCCACCGTCGCCGCCGTTCGCCATAGCCACCGTCTCCGACCACCCCTCGCTCCCCCGACTAGCTCAGGAGCTCCGCCTCGACTCCCTCTTCCTCCCCACCGCTCCATAGCTCCCCGGAAGCCCTGCATCGCCGCCACGTCGCCGTTCCCCTCTTCGGGCTCCGACCGTCGTCGCCGTCGAATTCACCGTCACCAGCGCGTCCCCGAGCCCGCTAACCATCCCTGCAGCTCCGCGGTGAGCCCCCGGATCGTTTCCCCCTTCTTCCCTGGTCTCTCCCGACCTCTAGGCCCTAGCCCCACCTTGGCCGAGAGCTCCACGCCGCCGGCGATGTCGCCGTCGTGGCCACGGTCGCCGTAGCGCCCAACCGAGCACACCATCGTGCTCCCCACCTCACCAGGAGCATGCAGCACGCACCAACGCCTCCCCAAACCCCCTGCAACACTGATCCCGACCGCACCCGAACTCCGGCCGCCGCAGCCGAGCTCGCCGCCGTCAACTCCGGCCACCCCGAGCCCAACCACCACCACCAATAGTCGCGGCTCAACCTCAGCAACACGTAGATGCCTTCCGCCGTCCATTTGGTTGCCGGAATGGCAAAAAGCACTCTCGCCGCCGTCTCGGACCTCGCCGGCGTCATGTCGCCGGTGGGGTTTGACTTGTCCGACCTGGGGTTTGACCCCCCAGGGTCGCTGACGCGTGGGCCCTGTCGGCCAGGTGGTTAGGTTAGCGCTAACTACTGTTAGTCAACCCCCCCTGACACTGATAGTGGGCCCCAGCGCCACTAACCCTAATTAGGATTAATTTAATCCTGTTTAACCCCCCCTGTCACTGACGTGTGGGCCCCACACGTCAGGTTTGACCTCAGCCAGCCACAGTTGACCACTGACGTCATGCTGACGTCATGCTGGCACAATAATTATATTTCTGGATTTAATTTAAATCAGGAAATTCCAGAATATTAATTAAACTTCAAAAATTCATAACTTTTATTCTGTAACTCCAAATTGGACAAATTATATATGAAAAATGATCAGAAAAATCCAATCTATCCATCTGTACTATTTTCATGCATGATCAAACAAGTTAAATTGATGTTTTAAGCAGAACAAGAAAAGGCACTTTAAAAGGCCATATTTGAATTTGAAATTTGAATCCTTGATTCAAATTTGTTCAAACACTTCTGGTTTTAGTTGCATTAGCCCAACACACTCATATTGCCATGTTTCATGCATGCATCATATTGTTGCACATTGTTTGGTGATGCTTGTGTATCGATGTCCTTTGCGACAGGATCTGTCCCCGAGGAGTACCGTGATTACCCTAACGAAGAACCGTATCCGTGCATCGAACCATCAGGCAAGCAACCAACCATTTGATCATATCGATACAATCCCATGTTCTCGCTCCTGCTCTCTTTTACTGCATTAAGACAACGCGATTCAAACTACTGTGTGCTACGGTAGTTGAACCCATTCCTCTGCATGACCTGTCATTGCCACAGTAACTAGATGAAACCCACTAGCATGTGTAGGAGTTGGTTGAGCCATATGTATGTGTTGTTCCTACCTTGCTATGCCTGCTATGCTTAGAGTCGTGTCAGGTCTGGTTCATCGGGGTGATGGGCTGGAGTGGAATGATTATGTTGGTAATGAGAGTGGTGTGGTGAACACGATTTGGTAAAGGTATCGATGAGAGGCCATGTAGGAGTACATGGTGGGTTGTTTCATTGAAGCCGACCTTAAGCACTGAGATCTGTATGTGTGATTTAAGAATCAGCTACTACCATGCATTGGGCCCGAAACCAATGGACCCTCTCGGCTTCTTATTCACCCTAGTTCTCCGTCCAGGAGTTGCAAGTAGTTTCTGGTGTTTGTAGCCTACTGGAGGCCGTGGACAGCGCTGACCGTAGGGGTGGGCTGTGATGCGGTAGGTACGTGGCCGGGTGTACCGAATACCCGTTAGGTATCTCGGGAACCCTGTTCACATCGTCCGGGGCCGTATGGGAAACCTCGGCCGGACTCCCTGCGGATGGAACCTGAATAGGCGATAAACCTGGACTGGAGGCTTAGGTGATTAGGTAGGTCGTGGCCGACACCCGCGTTGGGCTTCCGCTTGAAGGTTGCCGAGTACATGTCGTGTAAACGACGGTAAGTGGTGAGAGCGTGTATGAAGAAGTACCCCCTGCAGGGTTAACATGATCTATTCGAATAGCCGCGTCCGCGGTAAAGGACTACTTGGTTGCCTATACAGTTCATAGACAAGTAAATGGAAACTACTAAAAGCCTCAAGATAAGTGTGAGTGCCGAGGATGGCTCTTCCGTAGGAAGACGGAGGTGGATCCTCGGTAGTGTATTGAAGTGGTGAGTAGTGGACTCGTGTGCGCAAAACCATTTCAGTTGGAGTATCGTAGAATAGCCTAGCCAAGAGTCAAAGCTGGCTTGCTGCAATAACTCCACCAACCCTTCTTGATACTATGCATGTATGTAGGATCTGATGTAAGTCTTGCTGAGTACCTTTGTACTCATGTTGCTATAATCTACATTTTTACAGAAGACGCTGCAACCCCTTCTGATGGGTTCTATGTAGACGTTGGCATCAACGAGTAGGCTAAAGACCCAGGTGGTGACCCTGAGCTTGTGAAGGACCACGTAGTATAGCTAGGCTTTCCAAGCCTCTTTTATTTTACTAGTTGTCTGTACTCAGACAAGTTACTTCTGCTGCTGGCTTGTATGACTGTATGACTTGTATGTGGGGTCGTGAGACCCGTACCTTTGTGTATGTTATGTATGGCTCACTGAGCCTTAAATAAAGTACTTGTGTCATAGAGTCATGTTGTGATGCTTCGTTGTATTTGCACATATCGAGCATATTGTGTGTATGATTGAAATGCTTGGTATGTGTGGGATCTGACTATCTAGTTGTTTATCTTTAGTAGCCTCTCTTACCGGGAAATGTCTCCTAGTGTTACCACTGAGCCATGGTAGCTTGCTACTGCTCTGGAACACTTAGGCTGGCCGGCATGTGTCCTTCTTCGTTCCTGTGTCTGTCCCTTCGGGGAAATGTCACGCTTTGAGTACCGGAGTCCTGTTAGCCCGCTACAGCCCGGTTTACCGGAGTCCTGCTAGCCCAGTGCTACAGCCCGGACCCACTTGCTGATGACCGACACGTTCGAAGCTGGGTCATGGATGCCTGTCCCTGTAAGTCTGTGCCACTTTGGGTTTACGACTAGTCATGTCAGCCCGGGCTCTTTATCATATGGATGCTAGCGACACTATCATATACGTGAGCCAAAAGGCTCAAATGGTCCCGGGAAAAGGTAAGACGACACCCGTGGGGATACCGTGCGTGAGGCCGCAAAGTGATATGAGGTGTTACCAGCTAGATCGATGTGACATCGAGTCGGGGTCCTGACACTCTTCTACATGCTGCAAGATGCGAGGAGCTGCGTGAAGATGCTAGTCTTCGATAGGCTAGGCCTTCCCCCTCTATTCTGGCATTCTGAAGTTCAGTCCATAGATACAAACCTTCCATTTGATACAAGTGCATACTTAGTATAGATCTGATGCTTGCGAGTACTTTGGATGAGTACTAATGGTTGCTTTGCTACCCATTTTCCCCCTTCTCTCTTCTTTCCGGTTGATGCAACCAGATGGTGGATCCTTGGAGCCAGATGCCACTGCCGACAGATACTACTACATGGAGGCCGCCGAAGACCAGGAGTAGTTAGGAGGTCCCAGGCAGGAGGCCTTGCCTCTTCGACTATGTTGCTTTTGTGCTAGCCTTCTTAAGGCAGACTTGTTTAACTTATGTCTGTACTCAGATATTGTTGCTTCCGCTGACTCTTGTGTATCGAGCTATGTATTCGAGCCCTCGAGGCCCCTGGCTTGTAATATAAAGCTTGTATTATTTTATTTGTGTCTAGAGTTGTGTTGTGATATCTTCCCGTGAGTCCCTGATCTTGATCGTACACATTTGCGTGTATGATTAGTGTACAATTGAATCGGGGGCGTCACAGGCCGAAGGGAACACCTGTCAGCTCGTTAGTGGGCCAGATGTCGCCCGTCCATTGGAGGAGACATGCCTATGATACGTCGACACATGGCTGGGCCCAACAGAGGCCCATATAGGTTAAAAAGGCCGACCCAGTCAAAGGCCCGTAGTACTTAATCAGGTACTAGTGGGCCAGCCCAATAACGACCTGCTTAATAAAGGCCCATTTACGGCCCAAAGCCAGATCTGGCCCATTAATTGTTCGCCCAAAATTTGGGCCCATTTACGGCCCGAAGCCAGATCTGGCCCGTTAATTGTTCACCCAATATTTGGACCCATTTGCGGCCCGAAGCCAGATCTAGCCTGTGAATTGTTCGCCGAATATTTGGGCCCAACTATGACCCAGTGACTTTCGGCCTGTTAGAGGCCTGATGTGGACATGGGCCCATTTCAGCCTGGTGTGACTTTCGGCCTGTTAGAGGCCTGATGTAGACATGGGCCCATTTCAGCCCGGTGTGACTTTTGGCCTGGGAATGGCCCGTGCTGCCCATGGGCCATATATGGTCTGACGGGACATCGGGCCCACTTTCGGCCTGGGAATGGCCCGAACGTGACTTTGGGCCTGTTAAAGGCCTGTCGCATAATTTGGCCCGGTCATGCCTGTACTAAGCTTTCGGCCTCTTAAAGGCCCATGATATCAGTGGGCCAACTAAGGACCGAGATATGTTTTGGCCTGGTAATGGCCCGTGAGCTAACTAGGCCCAAAAAGGTCCGGTCTACATTTCAGCCTGCTGAAGGCCCGTCGACAACTAGTGAAAATTGAGGCCCAACATGCATTTTGGCCTGCTAAAGGCCCGTGGTTTCATCTCAGCCGTAACAGGCCAGTACAATATTCAGCCTGTTAATGGGCCAACGCTACCTGGGCCAAACTAAGGGCTGGGTCGACAAAAGGCCCAACTAAAAATATAGGCCAGTGTAAGTTTGGGCCTGGTGCAATGTGTGAAGGTCCCAATCATTCGGGCACAAGAAATACACAGGCCGGCCCAATTGTGGCCCGCTAAAAACCAGGCCTGTTAGAGTCGAATGTTTCGGCCCGGTCGACTACATCTGATTTTTTTTCAGATAGCGAATGATGGTAGTAACTAGTAGGAATTAAGAACAAACCAACTCTATACAATAAAGAAATTACGGCATAGTAACTAAGAATAAACCTACACTATACAATAAAGGATTTAAGGTATATTACATCCACCGGGCATCGAAGTTCGCCACCAGTGATCATAAAGCGCAACGAAGAAGCAGATTACAAAAACTGGGCACCATTGCAGCGTAACAAAATAATACTGAACCGAGAGCACTTTCAAGACAGTTCAAGAAAGGTTAGCCTTGAGGGGGAACTGCTACGCAAGCTGCTGAGCAAGGCTGTGAGACCGGCCTAGCATGTCGGTCATAGCTTCCAGGTGTAACTGTTTAGCAATGAGGTTCTCATTGGTGTTCTCCACAATCTTTCTTAGAGATAGGACTTCAAGTCAAAGTTGAGTTGCAGAATGCCTTTCTGCTAGAACTTGGGACTGAAGAAGTCAAACTGATTCAGACAACGAATTCTGTGAGCTTGTCTGACTGCTAGTCTCAATTAACTTGAGCACTGCATCAAGACAAGACTTTGGGTTTGTCTCGCTATCTTCAAGATGTTTTGCCTTCTTTGCTGCAATATATGTTGGGTTTGTCTCACAGCCTTCAGCAGACTTGTGCATGCCATCAGGCATATCACCCTGAAACAAAGCAGAGAGATGACAGGTTTTGCACATGTATAAACAAAGATGATAACTGTTCTGTCAATTCCATCCAATTTCAAATTAGAAAATAAAGAGTAAGTTCAAAATATCAATAGCATAATTTGGCATTGTTCATAATGCGGGGAGCTTCACCACACTACTAGATTACCATGTCAACATAACAAGCATAGATGAAGGGCAAAGAAAATCATTGTATCTATTTTGGATAATGTGCATGGCATGTTGTTCATATCATCAGCCACATCAGTAAGATAAATCAGGAGATGACAAGGTGCAAACATGGCCTGCTTCACCACACACTGGATTATAGATCGACAAAAATAAGCATACATATAGGGAGTATTAAGTAATGCGCATGGTATGAATAAGGAATTTGGTTTTACAAGTAAAACTTAGAACTTATGGTTCTTGCGAAAATGCATTTTGGTAGAAACAACAAACTAAACAGCAGTAAACGATAGGAACTATGAGCAAATTAAACAGCAGTTGAGGATAAAGGCTTTAGAAGGACTGACTTACATTAACAATTAACACCGGCTTTATAATGCCCTTCTCCATGTCAAGGGAAGGATAACTCAAGAATTTCAGCACAAAATCTTCTTCATAAGCATTGCCTGTACTCTACATTTTGTAGAGAGTAATTATAGATATGATAATACTAGAAGGGATAGAGGATAATGAAGATAAGATGTAGATTGATGCTACATAATCAACTACCAATCCCTGGAAGTACAAGCATTACAGGACAAAATGTACTGACAAGAGCAATAGACTACACTTCTGCACTGGCATTGTCTGTATTTTACTTGTTGGTAAGATTAAATATAGATCTGATCTTTTTTAGTAAATGGTGGGCGGGGGAGATAAGATGCAGAATGCTACACAATGAACCAATCCCTCTTCCCATAATACAAGAGTGTTTTGAACACTGGTGTACTGTACAAAACGTTCTTATATTATGGGACAGAGGGAGTAGCTGTTAATGTAAGTACAGTGATAGACCACGTTCAGTCCTTACAAGAGGACGGCAGAGCTAAACCTCTTCAAAAGCATTGGGTTGATTCTAAATTTATGTAAGGGCCCATAGGATCTTATAATGTCCACCAAATGGACGATTACGAGGCTAACATGTGCAGTGATGCTACATAATCAAACAGCTGTGGAAGTAAGTATGGTCATACAGGCAAGAGGTACTCACAAGGGCAATGCAGTGTGCAGTATAGTTGCGAGATTCTGTGGTCCCTTGAGAACGAATGTTCTTCTGCTAATAGTTTTTGTACAAGTGAGACATTAAGGCAAATGCAGAAATGTAGTTCAAATTGTGATGTGATATCATAGACAGTACCTTACGCTGCAGCCGAGACCAATGTGTAACAAGATTATTCCAGTCACCATCGGATAAATGTGGCATCGGAGACTTTACAGAAATTTCGTTCAGAGGCTTGCCATCGAAGTGCGCTTGCCTCAGGTAGGAACGATACTTCATAAGCGAGTGCTTGAAAAACGCAACCAACCCTTGCTCGTCTTCACAATCCAGTTTGCTCCTTGCCTATTTAAAAGAATGAAGTCTTGTGTGTTCTGTCAACAGAAACATATGCAGTAATGACCATGAATAACATTAGTACATTACTTACACGTAAGTTGCAGAGGAAGACTGGAAATTGTTCTGTGTCTGCGGTATAATCTTTCATGAAGGAAAGATGCACACAAAGTTCCTGACAACAACATAAGCTTCGTCTTATAAACTGGGAAGAAATGGAACATGGGTCCTATTTGCTGCAAATGGGGCTCTCTCTGGTTCGAAAAGGGATTTGGCAACTGGATTTGGTGTACTCTTTGCTGGAATGGGGGTTTTGCATCGTAGATCTGGTGCTATGTCAACTGGCATAATCATAGTATTTGCTGCAGTTGGGGTCTGCTAAATTGGGGCATCAGAAATGACAAGTGTAGTAGGGCTAGAGTCTGCTAGAGTTGGGGTGTTTTGTGGGTCAGGTGATATTGCAACTACACCTAATGGGCTATTTGATTTATCAGGTGCCACTACCTTTTCCAAATACTTTGCTTGTGCTCCTCCACGATCAGCAATCACCCTCTTCCTTTTGAACGTCTGATACACAAGAACATCATTTGAATGGATAAATATGGTATGATGACAGATGGAATATGTACTGAAAAATGATCGGCAGGGCGTATTTACATACACGATGTGTAAACTAAGCTAATGGCAGTTCAACAAAGTAGAAGCAATGCAAAGCATCCGTTGCAAGATATGTGCAAGCAATGTAACCTTGGAAAGTTAGAGCAAGTACCTTGATGGGTGAATAAGATAGGGCATCTTCCTCTGACTCCTCCACTAGGGAGCTACATTGACTTAGGTCTCCCTCTAGCTCAGAATCACTGTTAGGATCATATTCTGAGCATGAATCTCTAGGTGGAGAGTGTTTGCATTGCATTGCATCCAGACTTGATTTCAGTCCCTTAATGCCAAGTTTGACAGCCATGGCATTGTTCTGCTTTATTCTTTTCATGCACGCAAGCTCATAATCATTATGATGCTGTTCAGAATCTAAGATTCATGAAAACATAAAAAGTAGTCAGATTATCTATGGAATGCATTGCAGATTCAACTCGAAGAGTGTCTCCCTATAAACCCCTACATATGCAAAGTTCACCCCCCAACCATGCTGACCAGACCACACCCAGAAATACAAACCCCTTATGTCTCTATAACAGGCAGGCACACATTTCAAAACTGAAGTAGGAACATTAGAATCATATGAAATTCGTATTTGAACAAATAAACTAAGCAATTATGTGTGGCATAATGTTTAGCTTCAAGGGTGGAGTGTTGGTAGTGCGAAACAAAGCAAGTAGGCAGATTGTATTCCATGTAAAAGATCGAAACCTATGTAAAAGTGGGAAATGACACTTTCTTTCTATACAATGCAGTGTTCGTTGCCCACACATGATGGAAGAGATCACATAGATAAATACTATTCACTCATGTCTACGGTTCCAGTATTTAGAAACAGGGTGGTCAACCCTAAAATAATATTGACAACAAATATGACAAGGCAAGCATAGATGTAGTGAATCAATCATTTACTTGTGATCTTACTAGATCAAGTATGCAGAATTGTAACTGCAGTAAGAGACCATCCAAAATCTGAATGAAGAAGTTTGTCTAGCACTTATTGTTTGCAACTAATCGACGTGAATAATTGGATATTATATTGAATGAGTAAGAAAGACAAGTAAAATTGTCAACAAACTTGGCTTGCAGTAGTAATCTAGGTCAATGTCACTACGACCAACAATCCAAAATGACTAGTGTCTGTTCCGAGGGCCGGGATTTTGAAAACCCTGTGAACTTTAGAGGTACTAAAGATTACTGAAATACATCTGAACCATTAAGTGTAGGTAGCACTGAGCACACAACAAACCCTAATGACAGTCCTGCCTAATGAGTAATGAATCAATTAGAAAATGTGTGATGAGGAGTGGCTGCTGAGTGTTGAGGACGTATCTCAGGATAAATCGGGTTGGCTTGGTGGGTGCTGCACGCCAGAGCCCTGAACGGACTGGGAAGATAGGCATGACGGTGCGCCCGGGCAGCGGTGACGCTATTGGGCGAGCGGCTCCTGGCCTCCTGTTAGTCCGGCGTCTCCTCCTAGAGTCATGTTGTCCGGGGACGGCAAGTTGCCGGCAAGGCAGGCGGCTGGGGGCGAGTAGAGATCGGAAGCGTGCAGCAAAACAGAGGGGAATCGGGGCCTGGGACGACCCAAAATCCCAGGGTGGGCCGGCCCACCGTGGGCACCCCGTAGAGATACACACTCGAGCGGCAAACATGCATTTTCGAAACTAATTTAGGAACATTTAGCTAACCAATTAAACAACTTTGTTTTAATAATATCAGATTCGTATTTGAACAGCTAAGCTTGTTTAGCTTGGTGGGTGGAGCAGTGTTATTATGACACGAAGCACATATTTTGATCGTATAGTGATCATAAAAGGGGGAAACTCTAAGCATATTTTTTAGCAAAAGAGGGTTTCCCCTCCGATTTCTATTAAAGAAACCACCACGGAACCAACATGATCAATTATACCCTAAGCATGATCAATTATACCCTAAGCATGATCAATTAAACCGTATTATGGTTGTGCCATGGCAGATTTGAAGCTGCAAACCAGAGAAATGATATTTAACATCCATTGTTTGCTTCGAACTAAGAACTAAATTCTAAGAGTTGAAAAGAAAGTAGAGTAACCAAGTTAAGATCTATTTTCTGGTTGAGATAAAAAAGTTGAGGAGATATGAAGTACCACCTCTCTTGCGGCGCCATGTAGGCATCGGGGGTGCGATGGCTATCGGTGGTGTTGAAGCAGATCTACGATGGTAGACGGGTGCATCGGGGGATAAGTCCCATTGCGGTGGAAGAGAAGGTCGTGTGAGCGGCCCCGGCAAAGAGGACGACGGCGCCGATGAAGCGAGAGGACGCGATGCAAGGCTATTGCTCCATCGCCGTG
Organism: Triticum aestivum; assembly: GCF_018294505.1. Taxonomy (NCBI): domain Eukaryota; kingdom Viridiplantae; phylum Streptophyta; class Magnoliopsida; order Poales; family Poaceae; genus Triticum; species Triticum aestivum. The sequence goes on from NC_057795.1 coordinate 544,434,445, forward strand.
GATGAGAAACGTCCATCTCTAGCAGTGGACAACGCGGTCTTGGTTGGCGCTTCGGCATGGTGGAGGACGGTGGCGATGGATGTGGTGGAGGACGGCGGCGATGGATGGGGTGGCGTACGGAGGCTGGTGTGGGGATGGGGTGTTCTAGCGCGGATGGTGTATGAATTGGAAAATGGAGGGAGAGGTACGGGGAACCATGTTTTTGGGATACGCCTGTCTGAAATATGGGAAAGTTACGAACTTAGCCCCCGTTTAAAATTTGGACGTCTCACCGGTTGGGGATAGGATGGTAATCTCGCATCTCGCCAATATTTGCCCAGAGCGATTTCGGGTGAGGAGAGGGTGGTTGGCGCCCATGGTTGGAGCCCACGGTGTATGAATGGGGCTGACAGGTAGGGCGGTTGTGTCACATGTGAGTGAAGTTACAAAGCTGCCCCTATTGAAAATATTTGCCTACATCGATTTAGGCCGAGTCGAGTTTGTTTTGCCGCCCATCATGTATGAATGGGGAATGGAGGGAGAAATAGAGGACTTTCGGACGAGCTTGAATCAAATGTGTTTTGCCGCCCATGTTTGATGCCCACCACGTCGGAATGGGCTCAGAGGCTGTCGTGTCACGTCTAATTGAAGTTACTAACCTACCCATATTTAGAGCAATGGAAATCGGGCAGATGGATTGTCCGTGTAACGGGTAGACAGTAATTTCCATCTCCCAAACACTTAGCTTCAGGCAGCCAACGTAGGAGTGGACATTTTGCCGCTTCTTTCGAATTTTGGGACAATAAGCATCCACGTTTACCCTGGCAACTAAATTCGAATCCATTTTGTATTCCTATATCAATCTTTATAAATCATTCTGTGTGTTTTTATATATGTTCAAAAGGACGACAAAGATGTATTCCACTGTCATATATGAATATGGTTTACAAATGCCGATACACAAATTCAGAAGCTAGAATCCAGTTTAACGTGAATTAGAATATTTGGAACACTTCATGTCCAACTCAAATGTCACACACAACATAATGTGTACTCCCATTTAGATATGTACACAAGCGATGTATCAAGATTCAAATACCGAGTCAACCAACCAAGAACGTACAGAACTAAGAGACATATAAACACTTATAGAGTATATGGATTGATAATATCAACTAACATACATAAGCCAGACTGCTGTACTTTTTTTGGCTACAACAGCATCCTTTTTTAGCCAGCATGTTGGCCCTTGCCGATGCGTGCCACTTATGGTCCATCTGTACTACTACTATTGCTAAATGCACATTCAGCCTGATTGGCATATTTGTAGGTCTGGCACAACAATCCAAATGAAATGTCTCCGAGTCTTATCAATAAATACAGACTTGTGCTCAAATAAAATTACAAACCAAAAAACAAAAAAAACAATTATTACAACATCTCTAAAATAAATGGTTTGATTGATTACATGAACATACAACACAAAGGTTATTCAACGATGGAAAGAACATTTCACCTATGATTTACCAAGTAGGAATTTAATTTCCTTTTTTTCCTTCAGGACCTTAACAATCTGGTCAGTCTCAGCTTGCTTCGTTTTGAAATCCACAAAATATTTAATGGTTGTCTTGAGTACTGCTTGTGATTGTGCTGTTTGCTTCCTCAACATGTCAACTTCATCTCTAAGTGCAGAAGTAGAATCTCTTTCTACCACTAGTTTAGCCTCTAGAGAATCAGCAGTTGGCAATTCATAATGCACGATTGGGCTGGTGCCACTGCTATGGGATGATGCAATGTCCATGGGGACCTTGCTCTTTGATCTTGGGCTAACCTGTTTTGCCATTAAAGTTCCGATTGGATTCAGAAAAGTTGAAGTTAGCAAAACATCTCAATTGGGAGTTATAACAGCAAACCAGTTAAACAAACAAGGAATTAAAGAGTTTCAATTGGATGCTGAAAAGTAGTTATTAACATCATTGTAACCTGCTGTTGCAACAACAAAGCAGTTAAACAAACAAGTATATATTTAAGTTAAGGGAAACAGGTAATTCTTAACAATAAGTATCAAACACATAGATAGGCGCAATCTACAATATGATTAACATGCTGTGGCATTATGTAATCAGTAGCAAACTAAATTAAGCCAAGCAACATAGTTGAACAATTTTGCAATAAGTGGCTAACTAAAATTCCGAGAAGAAGGTAACTGAACTTACGCTAGTTCTTTGTACAGGCACACTGCAACTTATTTTTTGCTTACAAGGTTCTATGAAGTAGTCTATGGCATCAATTGCTTGGATACATAGTCCCAATACTTCTTTCTTCCCACACTGCATTGGTAAGTCGAATGGTTAATCTGGTAAGATGGTGCATCCTTGATATGTTATATGAGGACGTGTAGTCAGACTAGTTGTAGCCACACACATCTCACTGGCTTTTACTCTATATTTCATGCGGTTACTTTTGGCATATCGAGATCTAAGCAATCTACAATAGGATGAAAAGACGGGCATTCTTCACATTGTTGGCGAACTCATTTCATAGAAACAAGCAATTCAACCATTCTGTGGGTAAATCAAAAGCGGCACTGGAATATTTTTCACTACCCAATCATACACGCAAAAAGGGGCGATGCCACCATAGGGGCTGGTATGGGCAGCCGCCTCAGGTGGCTGGAAAGTGTGCACCTAGTTTGAGTCATCCAGGTTGGCCCAAGCTAGTTTTGTTCGTCCCAACGCACGAGCAGGCAATGTAAAAAATTTAGAAAAATGTTTCAATTTGGATGGGCCAATAACATAAGTGCAAGGCATGCCCTATAGCAGGCTCGCGACCCAAACGAGCGCCTCCCATATTGATTGACACCAGGAAAAATCCTAATTCATTCGCTCCAGCCTCCAGTTTGGTTCGCTCCTAACCTAGCCGCCGCTGGACAGACCGACACAACACTTCCTCACGCCCTCGTTGGAGGGCGGCTGCCGGGCTTCAAGCGAATGGAAGGACATGATGATGAAGATCCAACCCTGGGTGCAGCCTGCGTGGGAGGCAGCGGCGGTAGCACGGGCATGGCATCGAGCTTGCGCAAACGGACAGTCGCAGCTTGCAAGAGTAGCATGCGCAACGAGCAGGTACATCACATCCCTGATTATATCTAATTCAACTCTTTAATTTCTGGCCAATAGTTAAACCTAACGGTGTTGTAAAACTGCTTGTATGTTGGGAATCTATGAGAAAATGAAACCAATTTCTACTTATTTTATAACTCTCCCAATCAATACTAAACTGACTGAACCTGATGTATCTAATCAAGTTTCCGATGCAAACATACAAGCTCATGTTGTTCTTGAGCCTGAAGTGTCTAATGAACAGACTGCTAATGAAGGATTTGGTGCAAACATTTTACATGCTCCTGGTGATGAACATATAGTATCCAATGAGGGATCTAATGCAAGCATTTTGCAAGATCATTGAAGGATTTAGTGTCTAATGATGATCTACTATCTTGAGAGAGACAGAGATTTGCAGGCATTGATGACAAGCAAATTATAGTGCATTTCCATAGCTTGAGGAAACGTCGAGGCCATCTACCAGAAAGTCCCCGTATCATGACAACATAGCATAAATACTTTTCTATTTTGTTGTTTGATACTATTGGCATACTTGTGCAGGATAGATATATTGATATGCAATTTGCGCACTAGTTATAGGTGCAATTACACTTCGATATTTTTCACCTAGAGACGAATAATTCAAGCAGGTATAGACCATGTTTGTAGTCCTTGTACACCATGTTGCATTTTGTGTTTTTTGGTGCTTGCATCATTTAGTGTTTATAACCTGAACTACTTTGGATCATTAGCTGGTTTTCAAAGTGCATGTAGCTTCACATTTCTCAAGTTATGTTGATTTCCGAAGTGCAAGTGCCTTCGTATTTTTTAAGTTAAATGTTCGCCCCTGGTAACTTGAATTCGTGGATCCGCCACTGCACACAAATCATACACGAATGCCAGTACGAATTAAATGAAATGCAGGGACTTACGCTAGCTTGTTGTACAGGCTCACTGCAGCTCTGCTTGCGCTTGGGATGTTCCATGTAGAAGTCCATGTTACCACTTGCTTGGATGTGCATGCCTTGTGCTCCTTGCACCCCCCTCTGCATTTTTGACACGGCAAATGGTTGATTAAATAAGAGGAATCGACCTTGATGTTGTACCGGAGGACAAATACTTACAAGGTTATACGGGTGTGCAGGATGTGTACCAGATCCCATAGCGCCGCCATGCTTCGCTAAAAAATGGATTTGCTTGTTTCAGATTATATCTCTAGAAGAAATAAGAGTTAAAGTCAGAGTTGCATAGGCGTGTAAGCTAAGAGAGCAGTGAAAGGATATCCAAACATCGTTGGAACAGTGCACAAGGGAGTGATGTGTGGATACCTAGTTCGGGCCGACGTTTGGGCATGCTCGCCTAGCTAGATTGCGGGTCACTTCAGAGCCGTTGAGGGTGATGCGCTGGCATTGGCTGGCCACGCACGATTGCAGATCTTGAGTGGCAGCGGAGTGCTACGATGCGGTGGACGAGACCGTTGGTGAAGCCCCAACGGCCTCGGGGGGCGGAGGTGCGACGATGTGCTCGGTGAAGTAGCCCCGGTCAGCTGGGAGACGGCGTCGGTGAAGTGCACCTGATGCGGTGGAACTTGGTGTCTGTGAGGCACATCGGTTGCGGCGGCCGATGTTGTCAGTGAACCACCCGGTGCGGTGGACGAGGGCGTAGATGAGGTAGCTCCGGTGCGGTGGTGAAGCGCGACCGCCGTCTTCGTCGTTGTCGTCCGGCACAGAGGTGGCGAAAGATATGAGATGAGGGGTGATTCGAACTTTGCCTGGGTTGGCGGCGAATTAGGGATTTGAGCAATCTGGGCGCGGAAGGGGACGGTGGAGAAGAGAGATTTTGTAGGGCTGGAATTGGGGCCGCCAGATATTTCAATCCGAAACGTGGAAGAGCAAACTTATGTTGTCGTCGTCCTTTTTTTGGGGGTGAGGGGAGGGAGGGACGAGGGAGGGAGTGGGGGAGGGAGGGACGAGGGAGGGGGGGTGGGTGGCTGGGTGCTACGCGTCTGTCCGACACATGCGACCACCCCGACAGGACTATGCTTCGGTGCCTTAAGGCACCTGCCTTTGTGTCCATGACATATGGGCCCAATAGGTGGCTAGCCCACATGTCAGTGACCCAAAGGCAGGTTCCTTTAAGGCACCGAAGCAGTGTCCACCCCGACACAACCCTGGTCTGCCTGGTGCGCCTACATTTGAGAATGCAAACGAATCTTCTTTCATTTGCAAATGAATCTGTATGTATTACCATGCGTGTGTTTTCCTTGCAATAATTAGTCATTCGAAACGAGATACTCTCTTCGTTCACTTTTGTAAGTCGTTTCAGACAACTTAAAATGAACTGTTTTTCTCATGTCTGAAATGTCTTCAAGGTCTTATAAAGTGAACAGAGGGAGTACTATAAATTAATTAATGAGGAGTTATTTGAAAAAAATTCAAAACAGTATCCATGCTAACTCGGATTAGAGTGTGTGTCACATAATTAGTTATTTGAATTAGAGTGTGTGTCACGTAGCGATCTCCAATTCTAACGTGGATGTCGCATTTCAGTGTATCCACACTACTTTTTAATACAAATTCATATGTATATGATGAACACCATGGTAGTGAGAAAACTTTTGGATGGATTCAAACATATGACCTACAAAAAAGCACACCAAATTGAGTCAATGTCAACTTTTTGAAACTTAGTATGGCATGAATTCGAAATAATTACTCATATGCATGGTCTTGAGTTCAAATCTTACAATGTACACCGAATTGAAACATCGATATTAAGTCTCGTACTATGTACATTCAACCCCCCCCCCTCGAACACACGCTACATACTTCCTGTATCGGTCAATCTTCCTCTCCTAACCACCTTAGGAAGCTATCGGTTTCCAACACACGTTCATTCTTTCTCTCCATGTTTCAATCTCTGAGTCTCTCAACTCCACAACCCAATTTTCCACTCTGTTATCAAATGTATTTACCTCACACACCCGCCATTGCACCCCATGCCAAGCTCTCACTCTCTCTCTCCCCCTCTCCCTCTCACCCTCTCGCGCTAAATACATGCATTGCCTATCTAGCCCCCAACCTCTCGTGCGCACGCACACACGTTGTATATCTAGGTCACTCCCTCGAGACTGTCTCACTCTTTCTTCCGCACGGCGGGCCACACTCGCTCAATCTTGCTCTCTTTATCTGGGTCTCATTTAACCTCGTTTTCTTTCACACACAAATGATATATCTCCCTGTTCCGACCTTGATCGACACACTCTATACTCTCTCATGCAGATTGTCTATCTAGGTCAGTCCATCCAAGTCGCCGCCACTCTTTTGACCTCATGGTGGGCCACACTCACTCAATCTCTCTCTCTCTCTCTCTCTCTCTCTTTGTATGTCTCGATTGACCATGCTCTTTCTCGGACAAAAACGATATATCACCATGTTTGAGCCCAATTCGAGCTATTCACATTGTATACTCTCTCACGCACAATGTCTATCTAGCTCACTCTCTCCAACCCGTCTCACTCTTTCGATTGGACGGCGACCCTATGTGATCGATTGACCTTGCTTTCTCCCACGCAGAAAATATATCTACACGTCTGTGGCTGGATCATCTCTCAAGCTCTATCTTACAGCCCTCACCCTTGCCAAAAGCTCAATCGGATAATATCTCTCCAGAGCATATATATATCTGTTCAGTGAATGTCGGACCACACTCACTTTGTCTCTCTATCTATATGTCTCTCGATTGACCTCGCTTTCTCACACCGTATCTTCCATGCATTGAAGCTACTACCTCTCCATCCCTCGCAAAGCCAGAGCTATTTACATTGCGAGTGGCACCCCAACCTTGGATTAATTTGTGTAGGCATTTATTCCGGTCGGTTTAGATTATATTTTTGTAGCATTCGGCCCACAAATACTCCAAACACCGTTGCAACCCCCGCAACTCCCCTAGTTGATTTCCCTCTGGCTCGGTCATCGCTCTCTTGCACGTCCTTTCTCGCCTTCAACATCGCACCATGGTATTGTTGCAAAAAACTATGTTGTTCTCTTTAATTATTATAAATAAGCTACAAAACTACACACCGATAGTCCACTTGGAATGGAACAAATTTGGACCCACAAATTAAAGTGCTACAAACTACACACCGAGGGGCCCACATGTCATGAAACAAATTTGGAACCATATACAAATTAAAAAATAAAGGACGAGGATCGAACATGCGACCGGGCCTTCAAGCCGCACGTCAATAGGCAACATACGTAGAACAACAATGTTTGTTGTACCCCCCTTTGTTCACATAACGTTTTTATATTACCACAACCTATTTAATGGATAACATGTAATATTATTTTTAGAACTATTCGCCTTCACTTACTGGTGGGTTCCATGTGTGCTCTCTCTCCTGCCCTTTTGCGTTTAGACGCACAAGCAAACATGAAGAACTCGCGGGCGATGTTGCCGTTGACCATATCTGGACGTGTTCACAAGTCACGACACCAGTTTCACGTACTAGCAGCACTAGTCAGTGTGTACGTGCAATGCACGTTAATTTAGAAGTATATTATGTGCATGCGGATATTAAGTAGGATATTATTTGCGTGTTATTATGTGATTAGCACTATTTTTGGCATAAAATTAACTGCACGCTAAACGTGTTGAGCGCTCGACATTGAAGTAGTCTAGGTTATTGGATGACAAGGAATACATGTGGCTTGATGATGTTTTATATTTAATTTGATACGGCTCTAGCAGAACATTCAATCGATCAAACCATAGATTTCGTTCAGTCTGACTCCGACTTTAAATTATACGACGATCGATATAAAATAAACGGAAATGATAAACGTTCGGATTTTAAGCATGGCAATCCGAACATTTTTCATGGCAAATTTAGATTACACGGCGGCGGCGGGGGCATCTTGCGGTGGGAAGCGGCTCCTCTGCCGTGCTCTGTGTGTCGTCGGGCCACTGACCAACGGCGACGGTGGTGTCTTGTGCCGTTGTTGGCGTACTCCTGGACGTTGGCCTAGCTTCAAGGAAGGCCAAAATGTTCTGGACTTTGGAGCGAGTCAACTGGCGGGAGGAGGCGACTGGCGTTGGTGCAAGGAAGCGATCGACGACGGCCATCCATGCTGCTGAGGATGGCACTAGCACCCGTGCGGGGACAGGCGCTGTCAACGGTGCGGCGGAGACATTCGTGTGCACAGGCACCGGCACGGGCGCGCACGTCAGTGCACGTGCAGGCACATGAGCTGGTAGGTGCACGGGCACCGGTATGGGTGTGCGCGTCAGTGCACGCGCAGCCGCATGCGCTGGCAGGTGCACGAGCACGTGAAAGTCGGCGAGGACCTCGTGGGATTAAGCTCGGCGACAATGTGTGGCTCCCAGCCCATCAATGCCACGGGGATGGGTGCTGGCGCAGTCGGGGCGACGGGAGCCAGAACGGGAGCGGGGACAGGTGCGGCGTCTTCCCGCAAGGCCAGTTCAAGCTCGTCCCAAAGTGCCTTATGTACTTGAGACTCCAGCTGGGTGTCTTCCTCAGGAAACTGGAACACTAAGGACAGACCATCATGATGCGGCATGGCATACATTTAGGTCAGGCTAGTTGGAGGTAGACAACAGGAGAATCAGAGAGGAAGAGAGAAGATTGTAGCAATACCGGGTAGTGCGGGGTTGATTTTAAACTGCGGCGCCAGCGACATTAAAAGTGGGAGCAGTTGGGACGAAGGTGGGCGGGCGGAGCCTGGTCAAAGGGCTCGCCTCCCGGTGAGCCTGCACAGCGGTCTGCCTGCACGCCTCCCTATCAGCCGGTGTAGCGGTCTGCTCGCACGCCTCCCGTCGACTCATCACACGCTTGCTCGGACGGCACCTGCCGATGAGAAGCGGGGACTCGTGGCGGCACGTAAACGCTCATGGTTTCAATAGTGAAAGCGTTTGCCTTAACGTGACAGGTCTTTGTTCCAAAATACCTTGGCTCTTCATTTGTGCAACTTGTCATAAGCAGCTTGTCTCAAATTGAAGAAAAAACTTACGAAGTAATATTTGTGCCATATCACTTGACCATGCTCAGTTTCAAGAATTTATGGTCACTTTTGGATTTTCTGAAATTTATGATCCAGGGTTCGAAACAATATCATAACCTGCATCGTGCAATAAATTTTCAAGCCGTACATCTGTCCCTTTGTATTTCTTAAGAAAGGATTTGGTCAAACATTTTGCTTAGTTAGACTTCAGACAAGTTATATATGCAGAGTAAAAGGATAATCCCTCCGTACTAGTGCATTGCCTAATATATTAAGTCAAGTACTAGGCACGAACAAATGGGCTCAATTCTGTGCTCATCTTGGTGTAGTAGTAGTAGTACTAGGCAATGCAGTTGACGGGTGACCTTGACGAGCGGCGACCGAGGGAATTGAACCGTGCTCAACATGGTAGGTAACGTTGTCTAGTTACTAAAGCATCCCTCCGTTGTTCATCGATAGTCATGATGGACCGGGGACACGAGGGGAATTTCCTAGGGCTGGAATTCTGGCCGCCAGATATTTTGACTTGAAACGCTGAGGCTCGACTGGTTGGGGTGTCCTAATGTGCGTACCACGCACGCCACCGAAGGACACGAGCCCGGTTTTTTTAGGATCAACAGGAGCCAAGGTCTGGCTGGTACGCCGTTGGGTCCTACCATTTGAGAATACGAAAGGAACCTTTTAAATTACCGAACAAATCTATGTGTATTACAATACTCGAACTAATCTCAACGTGGTAATTGATTTATGACGAGTTGTTGAATTAGAGTGAGTTTGTGATATAGTGATCTCAACGTGGATTTCACATTTCATGGTATCCCTAGTAAGTTTTCCAATGCAAATTCTAATTTAAAAGATGAACAATATGGAGGTGAGAAAACTTTGTATGTATCAATCATATGACCACACACACACACACACACACACACACACACACACACACACACAGACACACACGCACGAACACAACAACAATCCAATAAGTATAGTGCATCTATTTTTCCAAACCATGCATGTATGACATGAATTCAAAAATACTCCTTCTATTCCTAAATATTAGTCTTTTAGAGAGTTCAGCAAGTGACTACATATGGATCAAAATGAGTGAATCTAGACTCTAAAATATGTCTATATACATCCATATGTAACAGTCCATTTGAAATCTCTAAAAAGACTAATATTTATAGGAACGAAGGGAGTAAAATGTAAGACATGCATGGTCCTCAGTTCAATATTTAAAATGAACATGAAACTGAAACATGAATATTAAGTCTAGTACTATAGTACATGCAAATGTTGTGTTTAGACGGAGCTATGATTGTCAGGGGTCAACCCCTCGACCTTAGATAAAATTGTGGAGCTCTGTTTAGGGTTGTTTAGATCATATTTGTCCCCACCCTCCCAACCACCGATTGGTTGTGCACCCCCACCCCTCCTCCCCGGGAGAATATCATGTGCCCCATACCTTAGATGCTATATGCCGATACGAGTTGCTTGGAGCTTGTAGATCTGAGATATAGCAGCTCACATGATGTGTCTTAATATTTTTACAGGAAACCTTGATGAGTTTCAGAATTGCACACAATTTGTACAAAAACTACTCAGATGCCCTTGGATCCCATATCCAACAACCTCGAAGCTCGTATCACCGTAGCATCTAAGATGAAGGAGGACATCATATTCTCCAGTATGTAAGAATATCATGTGCTACCACACCTTAGATGCTTTGGTGATACAAGCTCTTCGGAGCCGTTGGATTTGTGACCCAACACCTCCTCGGTGGTTCAAATGGTTTTTTGCAGAGAACCCCCAAAAGAGTTCGGCCACTGCTTACAAGCACAAAGACTGCTCAGATGCCATTGGATCTCAGATCAAATGACCACAAAGCTCGTATCACCGTAACATCCAAGTTGCGATAGCACCTTATGTTTTCTCGCACGGGAGTATATGAGCTGCTCCTGCACCGTAGATTCTATGGTGATACGAGTTCACTGAGATCTAACGGCCCACAGTAGGAGGTTTGAATGTTTTTGCAATATACGACTGATAGAGTTTGGGAAATGCGCAGAAAGTAAAAGTACTACGCATGTGCCATCTGATCACTAATCATACGACCTAGATGCTCATATGACCGTAGCGGGTAATTAAGCTACGGGGAGCACCTAATATGAGCAAGGGGGAGCTATTGGATCGAAGATGCAGCGGCACACACAAGGCCTGAATGTTTTATTTGCAAAAAAAATCTTTGGAGAGTTTGGAAATTGCGCATAATTACAAAGACTACTCCCAAGCCATTGGATCTCACTTCCAACAGTGTAAAGACTCGTATCACCATAGTATCTAAGCTGTGGGGTGGATGTGATATTCTATGCTGCTGTCATTTTTGTTCGTAAACTTGCAAAATACATGTAACTCGTGCCGTTACGTGTCTAACCGTGCAAAGTGTTTGTTCAAAAAAACCATCCTACACTGAAATATCAGAACAACACACGGGGGTCCCACTTGTCATTAATCAAATTTGGACCTAGAACTAACAAATCTGAAAGACGAGATTCGAACTGGCAACCTAGACTACAAAGAGTAAGTCGATAGCCTGAAACAACAACGGTTGTTGGCTTTGTCCCATAACTTGATTTTATACAGTATTACGTTGAGTAGAGTAGAGGGAGTGCCTCATCAACACATGCATGACCGTTGACTCACTTACTGGTGGGTCCCAGGTCTGCGATCTCAATCTCTCTTCTCTCCATCATCTAACCTTTGCACGGGCACACAGAAGAGTGGCGCTAGCTTGCCGTGGTGTTATTACAACTAAAAAAAGCTTGGAAAATAGAAGAATCGCCTAGAACAAGAGACGTTGTGGCTGGTCGAGACGGATCTAACCACATCTCTCCTCCGTGCCAGGTTTGCATGATGAAGCTATGTGGCTAGTGGGGTGTTTTCGACCAACTGGCTGGGTCCCGAGGTCGAACCATAGGTACTAGAGTTACTGCCGACGTCTGATACACTACTCCGATCCCTCCATTTAGGTGAGTAAGTCACCGTGACCAAGGAGTAGGGGAAAACGAGAGACCTTAATGTTTATTTGCTAATTAATAGCATTGCATGCAATGAACTAACCACTGCATGTCGTGTTTGGTAGTCTCAAATCATTAAAAGCATGCACACCCCTCATCTCTTATTGGTTGATATGTCAAGAAACAAGAAACAAGATAGAAGTTAATGCACCGCGCCTAAGTGTTTTGGGATTATCTGATTTTCGTAAGATGACTTACACACCTATACAGAGGGAGTATATTTTTACACGCACATTTTTCCTCCGTGCCGAGACATGGCACACCCTACCCCGCGGTTTCGGGGTCCTCCTGGGTGGTGCACGCATATATTCTTTCTGACATGGGACGCCCTACCACGCATTTTCTGGGTCCTCCTCGGTCGTAGCGCCGAAGCAAGTAAATGAGTCGTCAAATCACGAAAGACCACCTTTCCCGCCGAGTACATCAGTGAAGCACGGTGGCTAGCTAGTTGGGCTAGTTCGACCGATTAGCTAGGCCGCCGCCACATTTGTTTTTTCACCCCTTTTTTTATCTACTTGCCGGCAGGTAAATTCAAATATCCACCGTGGCGTTGCTCTGGTGTTTGGGTGCGGCAGGATTTTTAATTTTTTGATTGATGGGAGCAGGCGCGGCAGGATTTTTAATTTTTTGATTGACGGGAGCGGGCGCGACAGCAATTAGTCATGATGACTCCGCCTGTAAAACCCACTGCTCCCTGATGTGAGAAATCGTCGACTGGTGTTTTACCGTGAAAACCAAAAGATTCCCTGCTCCTCGGCTGGCTCCCTCCGCCTTCCCATAGATTGCATTGCCTTTCAGCCGTTTCGCCCCATTTGCTTCCTCTCCCCATTGTTTCTACCTGGTGCCATGGCGGCGCAGCAGATCAAGGAGTCCGAGGTGAGGCACCTGACACAGGAGCTCCATGCCAAGGATGCGGAGCTCAGGGCCAAGGACGTGGAGCTCCGTGGGCTCAAGGAGGAGAGGAGTGCCATGCTCCTTCGTTATGTGCGGGAGTTCACGGAGCTTCAAAAGCGGCAGGTGTCCACCACAAAGATGCTCGAGGCGTCGGCGGCGTTGCTGCAGAAAGCAGGAGATATGATAGGCCGTCTGGGGAGCCGGCTGGAGCGCAAGCGGGCCGATCGTGAGGAGGTCCAGGATCGCCTCAGCCACTTGGTGAACCAAGTTGCCACACACGTGTTGCGGCTGCGCGATGCCTACCGTCGTGCCAGCGCGATGATGCCGGCCGTCGGGCTAAACCCGTTCGACCACCCGGTCGACTTCAACGAGCTGCGGCTTCCTGACTTGGTCTCCTTCTTCACCTATATCTTTGAGGAGCTGAGCCGTCTCCGCGTGATGGTGGGGGCTGAGCTGGACAAGGAGGGGTTGCAGGCTGCCGTCACCGTTGCCGGGCAAATCCTTTCAGGGCTCCATCACCGGAATCCATTCGTGCCATTGGACATTGTCTTTGACGAGCTGGCTCCCGTCGACTGGGAGCGGGCTCTGCGGGCGGTAGCACCCTGCATTACCAACATCGTGCGCCTTGAGAAGCAGAGGGACTTCGGTGGTGTTTAGGCGCCCTCTGCATGGGCATGTCCATGTCTCAGCGCAACATGACTGTCGGTGTCAAAACCGGCGGATCTCGGGTAGGGGGTCCCGAACTGTGCGTCTAGGCGGATGGTAACAGGAGACAAGGGACACAATGTTTTACCCAGGTTCGGGCCCTCTTGATGGAGGTAAAACCCTACGTCCTGCTTGATTGATATTGATGATGTGGGTATAACAAGGGTAGATCTACCACGAGATCAAGGAGGCTAAACCCTAGAAGCTAGCCTATGGTATGATTGTTGTTCGTCCTACGGACTAAAGCCATCCGGTTTATATAGACACCGGAGAGGGCTAGGGTTACACAGAGTCGGTTACAATGGTAGGAGATCTACATATCCGTATCGCCATGTTTGCCTTCGACGCCAAGGAAAGTCCCATCCGGACACGGGACGAAGTCTTCAATCTTGTATCTTCAGTCTTGGAGTCCGGCCGATGATGATAGTTCGGCTGTCCGGACACCCCCTAGTACGGGACTCCCTCAGTAGCCCCCGAACCAGGGTTCAATGACGACGAGTCCGACGCGTATATTGTCTTCGACGTTTGCAAGGCGGGTTCTCCTCCATATTCCATGTGTTTACCGAACAGTGTCTGTTTCCTTATAAATGTTGCGCTCCTTGGCTTCTACGTCCAATAATGGCCCTCTTCCACGTGTCCTATGAATGCGAAAAGCCAGGGTATTTTTACATTTTACCCCATAGCTGCGCGAATAAGCTGCCTATAAGAGAGTCGAGGATCCAGATCCAAATCACACCATCCTCCTTCCGCAAGTTCTCATTGATGCGCATCCGACAAAAATCCATTCCAACATGGACAGTCGACGCGGCTCCTCCTCTCGCGCTCCCAGTCCTCAGCCAGGAGATTGGAGGATATGTTCGGTCCCGCATAGCGAGTTAGTGACGCTCCAAGCAGAGGGATATCTTCCCCTAGCCTTTATGGTTTCGGTTCGAGCCGGACTGGCCACCTACAAGGGCGGGAAGCACGCGGAGAGCGTCCCCAATCCCTCCAAAGGAGAGCGGGTATGCTTCGTCCCCTACCTAATAAGGGGACTCAGATTTCCCATACATCCGTTTCTCCGGGGGCTCCTGGAGTTCTATGGACTCCAACTTCACCACCTCACACCTGCCTCCATCTTGCACATCGCGGGCTTTGTAGCTCTTTGCGAGCTGTTCTTGGGTATCGAGCCCCATTTTGCGCTGTGGAAGAGATTGTTTTGCCTCGTGCCCCGTTCTCACGAGGGGTCAATATATCAAGTGGGCGGAGCCGAAATATGGCGCATCGCGGGGACCGGATATCTATCCGGAACCCCGAAGAAGGCATCCGAAGACTGGCCTTCGGAATGGTTCTATATGGAAGACGCCCCGCTGCCAGATCCAGTTCGGATCGGCCTCCCGAAGTTTACCAACGCTCCTATGAGAAAACGCCTGAGTTGGCGCCCGCGGAGCCCTCGACGGGAGGATGATTGGAGCGTCCAATATCTGATGGGCTGGATAAGGTTACTGGCCCATTCCGGATTGACCATGATTGGAGTCATGGCCACATGCATTATGGTGCAGCTGCTCCAATATAGGGGCCACCCCATGTGGGATTTCAATGGGGAGAATGATGCGACCCGTCATGGCCGCAAGGGGCCGGGATCGGCTGCCGATCTGGTGACGATCCTATCCGGCTTGTACAAGGGGGAGAGGTAGGACTTCCTGCGCACGAGTCCATTGAATGGATTCTCCATGAATAACCCTCGGAGCTGGGTAAGCGGACGTTTATGTATCTGATCCATGCTTTCAAAGATAAGTGTCTTACTTTATGATTTCGATGCAGGAACTGCGCCGGGATGTGGAGGGCATAGAAAGCCCGACTCCACAACCCGAGGATCCGGCAAGATCCCTTGACCCGGCCTCTGGAGAGGATCCGGACATAATGGTGGAACTGATTGACGGGGTGTTCCACCAGCTCAGCATAGACAATGCTCTAGTCGCCATTACGGCTGACAACCCCGGTTTATCTCCGGCTTCCCAGGTGAGTACGACCGAAGTCCTGACACCATTACCTTTTTAATGCTTATTTCTGACCACCGTGTACCAACGGTGCTTCGCAGGAGGTGCCTTTACAGCGGGAAGCCGAGCCCGCGGCGACTGACCAACCAGGGTTAGTGCAGCCCAGCAGGCGGAAGAGGAGTGCGGCGCGAATCGAAACATCGCCGCATAGGTATGGCGCACCATTGTCTTTAAGGGAAAGACTCCTAGGGGGTATATTAATGCTCATGATTCTTCCAGGAGAAAGAACGCTCGCCAGACTATGCCCGGGGAGGTTGCCAACCAGGCCTCCGCCAGCCAGGCTCCAACACCTGGTCCAGAGGGGGAGGCGAGCGCAAGGCGTGAGCCGGATGCTCCTCCAACGGAGGATGCCGACAGGTTGTCCGCCACCAGGTCTGAGGTGGAGAGCGCCATGAATCACAGGCACCGTTGGACAGTTCTTCGTGACACGTGTTTCTCCCCCGAGGCGTTGAATGCCTTTAATGCGGGAGACGCGCACCTCCGTGCTGCTCAAGATGGTTTAACAAGAGCCACGGAGCAGTATGTGAAAGACATACGGGTGGGGAATTTTAATAGCTATATATGCCAGTAGCCCCCGAGACTTAAAATAGTTAAACTAACTGATTTAAGGATCATTTGTTATGCAGGATCTTACGAAGAAGAATACCCACCTATCCCAGGAGCTTCAAGAATGCAAGGCCCAACTTGAGGCCGCACTAGCCGCCGTCGGGGGAGCCACAGAGACCCCCTCTGGTAATACATATTTCGAAAGGATAAGTAGTTTATGAAGTGCGGCGTGTGCATTTAGTCTGATAATAATATTGCAGAGGGTGCCGGACTAGATCCGGACAAGCAACATCTGCTGCTCTAGCTGAAGGCCGGCGAGAAGATGCTTATGAGGGTGCAGTAGGAGAGGAACAAACTCCAAGATGCCAACACCCAGCTGGGCAAAGAACTAAAAGGTGTTCGGGTCCAGCTGTCTAACTCCGTAAAGGAGAACCGGCGGCTTCGTCGCAGCACTTATAGTAAGTGCTTGAGCAAACTCTTTTGAAAAGAAGAGTTCGGCGAGGAAGTCGATTGAAAGAAATGTGTCTGTAGGTGTGCTCACGGGTCGTCCGGCGGAGGAAATGCCTGGTTCCATAGGTGACCTTCTTTCCGAGCTGCTGTAACTGCACGAACATGTCCGGCAGGCGATGAGCGGCGTCGTTCAGGCCTTATGGCCTTCCGTCTCCCTACCCGAGGGTCTTGGAGGGCTTGCTGAGAAGCTTCAGGGAGTATGGCAGCGCTTCCGTCTGTGGAAGACATTCGCCTGCCGGCAAGGCGCCAGGGAGGCCTGGGCCATGGTGAAGACGCGGTACACGAATGCTGACCCAAACCACATGGCCGAGGCCGAGGTCGGACCTGTGGGGCCCGATGGGAAGGAGATCCCTATGAGCCTGATGTACGGCCAAGTAGAGTTGGCCGCAAAATATTCCCAACGGGACTGTAAACTAGACAGCCGGTTAGATGGGATTGAAGAGGAGTACAATCAGTTAGTTTGACGATGTAATTTAAAATGACATGTAAAATGCCTTCTAGCCGGATTGTTGATCATTTGTCTTTGCGGAACTTTTCGCTTCAACCTCGGGACCCAACAGTCCGGAGTGTGTCCGAATACCCTCACGGTTATACAAAAACCGGGGCATGCATGGAGACCAGGCGTAGGGGTCATAAGTGCTTTATCAACAAGTGCCCAACTAGCTATGTTATATTACATGGTTAGTAAGAAACATCTTCTAGGGAGAATAGTTCCGTTAGGGGTTCCTTTCCCTGGGAGGCATGCCCTAAATTGCATGTCCGGACTGCGAAAAGAGCAGAAAAAGCATCTGGGGGCAGATAAATAAATAAGTAATAAATCATCTTTCAAGTCACCGACCGAATATTCCCTTAAGAATGCTAGCCTTCGGCTTCACCCAATATGAGGTACACATCCGCTGACCCGGCAGTAACAATCGCAAAGGTGCTCCCTTTACCTCCTAGCCGAACAATCGGGAACGTAGGGGTAAGCACAGGAGCCAGGCAACCCAGCTTGGCCAAAACTTAAGTCATATCGATGCATATAATGGTGAGTAAAAGGTACATGCGTAAGTATGACACATGTGTTGGGCATTAAGCCCGCATAAATAAGCTTCTGTTAAAGAAGCCCCTAGGTATAACGAGTGCGAGTAGCACATCGAGTGTGTGCGAACAATGCGCAAATCAGCCCTCGAAGGCTTTTACTGAAAGAGGGAGGAAAAAGGAGGGAAACAAAAGACAAAAAAAAAAATGAAAGGTGGACGGAGGAAGGAGACGAACTCTGAGTCTGGCGCTTAGGCGTAGAATCTTCGAAGACGGACTGCGTTCCATGGGTTCGGCTCGAGTCGGTTGTTAGATGCGTTGCGTAGACGGTATGCACCACCGGTAAGGACTTGGTCGATGATGAAGGGACCTTCCCATTTGGGCTTAAGTTTGTCCGTTTTCTTGTCCGGCAGGCGTAGAACTAGCTCGCCAACATTGTAAGTTTTGGCCCGTACTTCCCTGCTTTGATATCTTCGAGCCTGCTGCTGATAGAATGCGGAACGGGATTTTGCCACGTCGCGCTCCTCCTCTAAGGCATCCAAACTGTCCTGCCGATCCAACTCGGCTGCTCTTTCTTCGTACATGCGCACGCGAGGTGAGTCATGAATTATATCGCAGGGCAAAACTGCCTCTGCGCCATATACCATAAAAAATGGTGTGAATCCGGTAGTGCGGTTTGGCGTGGTCCGCAGCCCCCAGAGTACGGAGTCGAGCTCCTCTACCCAGTGCGTGTTAGATTCCGTGAGGGATCGCACTAATCTGGGTTTAATGCCGCTCATGATTAGACCGTTTGCTCGTTCGACTTGACCGTTAGTTTGAGGGTGATAGACTGAAGCGTAGTCGAGCTTGATGCCCATGTTTTTGCACCAGAGTTTAACCTCGTCGGCCGTGAAATTCGTGCCGTTATCAGTGATGATGCTGTGGGGGACGCCAAAACGGTGTACTACCCCGGATATGAAGTCTATCACAGGTCCGGATTCGGCCGTTTTAACCGGCTTGGCCTCTATCCATTTGGTGAATTTGTCCACCATGACCAATAAGTATTTTTGCTTGTGGGTTCCCCCTTTAAGGGGTCCAACCATGTCAAGCCCCCAGACCGCGAACGGCCAAGTGATGGGTATAGTTTTGAGGGCGGTGGGTGGCATGTGGCTTTGATTAGCAAAGAGCTGGCAACCGACGCATCGTTGGACTAGGTCCTGAGCATCTGCCCGGGCTGTCGGCCAATAAAATCCTGTACGGAAGGCCTTGCCTACAAGGGCCCGGGCTGCGGCGTGGTGCCCGCCGAGTCCGGCGTGAATTTCAGCCAGGAGATTTCGCCCTTCCTCTTCGGAGATACACCTTTGAAGGACTCCGGTTGTGCTTTTCTTATAAAGTTCTCCCTCATGGACCTTGTAGGCTTTAGATCGCCGAACTATGCAGCGGGCCTCATTTTGGTCTTCGGGAAGTTCCTGCCTAATTAAGTAGGCTAGGAATGGTTCCGTCCACGGGGCAATTACTGCCATTATTTCGTGGGCTGAAGGTGTTATTTCATTGGCTGAGCCACCGATTGTGTCAGAATGTTCCGTGTTGGATGGTGCGGTTGTTTCCGGGTTGTTATTTCCGGACTCCTCTTCCCATAATACGGATGGCTTAAAGAGCCGCTCCAGGAAGATGTTTGGAGGGACGGCGTCGCGTTTTGCGCCGATGCGTGCCAACACGTCTGCTGCCTGGTTATTATCCCGGGCTACATGGTGGAATTCGAGTCCTTCGAACCGAGCTGACATTTTTAGGACAGCGTTACGGTAGGCTGCCATTTTTGGATCCTTGGCGTCAAAGTCTCCATTTACTTGGGATATTGCGAGGTTTGAATCCCCGCGCACCTCTAGGCGTTGAATACCCATGGAGATTGCCATCCGGAGACCATGTAGAAGGGCCTCGTATTCGGCTGCGTTGTTGGAGTCCGTGTACATTATTTGAAGTACGTATTGGACTGTGTCTCCGGTTGGGGACGTCAAGACGACGCCAGCCCCCAAGCCAGCCAACATTTTGGAGCCGTCGAAATGCATGATCCAATTGGAGTATGCGCCGTACTCTTTAGGGAGTTCGGCTTCCGTCCATTCGGCGATGAAGTCAGCCAAAACTTGCGACTTTATAGCTCGCCGTGGTTTGTAGGTTATGTCAAATGGTAAGAGCTCAATGGCCCATTTTGCAATCCTGCCCGTCGCGTCGCGATTGTTTATAATATCGTTGAGAGGTACTTCGGAGGCCACCGTTATGGAACACTCTTGAAAGTAGTGTCGCAGCTTGCGGGATGCCATGAACACCGCGTACGCTATTTTTTGATAATGTGGGTACCGGGACTTGCATGGAGTTAAGACAGTGGATACGTAGTACACTGGTTTTTGAAGAGGGAATTTGTGCCCTTTTGTTTCTCGTTCTACAACGAGTACCGCACTGACAACTTGATGTGTTGCCGTGATATATAATAACATCGGTTCACCCAGGTTGGGCGCGGCTAGGACCGGATTTGTTGCCAATATGGCCTTAATTTCTTCGAGTCCAGCCGTGGCAGCATCCGTCCATTCGAAGTGTTTGGTGCGCCGGAGGAGGCGATAGAGGGGCAGTGCCTTTTCTCCCAAACGGGAGATGAAGCGGCTTAGAGCCGCCACACATCCAGTTAGTTTTTGTATTTGTTTGAGGTCTTTTGTGATATCCAATTGTGACAGAGCTCAGATCTTGGCTGGGTTTGCTTCAATTCCTCTACCGGATACAATGAAGCCCAAGAGCTTTCCGGCTGGTACGCCGAAAACACATTTTTCCGGGTTGAGCTTAATGTCGTATGCTCGGAGGTTGTCGAATGTAAGCCTCAAATCGTCTACTAGAGTTTCGACATGTTTGGTCTTAATGACCACATCGTCTATGTATGCCTCCACTGTTTTGCCTATCTGGGTAGCCAGACATGTCTGAATCATGCGCTGATATGTTGCGCCGGCGTTTTTGAGTCCGAAGGGCATTGTGTTGAAGCAGAATGGTCCGTATGGAGTAATGAATGCCGTTGCGGCCTGGTCTTTCTCCGCCATCTTGATTTGATGGTATCCGGAGTATGCGTCGAGGAAGCACAATGAATCGTGCCCTGCGGTAGCATCGATGATTTGGTCGATGCGGGGGAGGGGGGAAAGGATCCTTTGGGCAGGCCTTGTTAAGGTCTTTGAAATCGACACAAAGGCGCTAGGATTTGTCCTTTTTTGGTACCATTACCAGGTTTGCTAGCTAGTCCGGATGTTTTATATCTCTGATGAATCCGGCTTCTAAGAGTTTGGCTAGCTCCTCTCCCATTGCCTGTCTTTTGGGTTCGGAAAATTGCCGAAGCGCCTGTTTGACTGGCTTGAATCCTTTTAGGATATTTAGGCTGTGTTCTGCCAGCCTGCGTGGGATTCCTGGCATGTCTGAAGGGTGCCAGGCAAAAATGTCCCAATTTTCCCGAAGGAATTCTCGTAGTGCGGCTTCTACATCAGGGTTTAATTGTGCCCCAATGGAGGCCGTCTTTGTGGGGTCCGTTGGATGGACCTGGAATTTGACTATTTCGTCTGCTGGTTTAAAAGAGGTGGACTTAGATCTCTTATCGAGTATCACATCGTCCCTATCCACCGTTGAGCGCAGCGCAGTGAGTTCCTCTGCCGCTAGGGCTTCGGATAGTGCCTCTAGGGCTAGTGCGGCTGTCTTATTTTCAGCGCGGAGTGCTATATCTGGATCACTGACAAGAGTGATGATTCCATTGGGCCCGGGCATTTTAAGCTTCATGTACCCGTAATGGGGTATAGCTTGGAAAATTGTGAATGCCTCTCGCCCCAACAAGGCGTGATATCCGCTGCCGAACGGGGCCACTTGGAATGTGACCTCCTCGGACCTGTAATTGTCCGGTGAGCCGAACACTACATCTAGTGTGAGTTTTCCTGTGCAGCGTACTTCCCGACTAGGGATTATTCCTCTAAAGGTTGTGCTGCTTCGCTCAATGCGGCTCCAGTCAATTTACATTTTTTGGAGGGTTTCCTCGTAGATGAGGTTTAATCCACTGCCGCCATCCATGAGTACCTTGGTGAGACGAAAGCCGTCCACTATCGGACTGAGGACCAATGCGGCTGGTGCTCGGGCTGTTCGGAATTTAGGTTCGTCGCTGGCATTGAAGGTGATAGCCGTGTCGCTCCATGGATTTGCTGTTGCTACTTGGTAGACTTCGGCGAGGCTGCGGATTGTTCGTTTCCGCATATTATTTGATGCGAAAGTCTCGAAGACTGTTAATACCGTACTGGTACTGTTGGGCTGGTTACCCGGGGCTAGAAAACCTTCGCCACTTTTGGCCACCTGCCGTAGTATCCAACATGCTCGAAGGCTATGTGTTGGAGTGGCGCCCTCTGTATTATGGATTTTACAGGGTCCGTTGAGCCATCCCTCCAGTACGGTTCCGTGCCCTTTAGGGGGTTTTTGCTTTTTGGTTTTTAACCCAGGTGCTTGAGTATGACGCACCCTTTTATTTCGAACTAGGGTTGTGTTCAGGGCCGGATTGTCCCAAAACCTGGTTTCGGTTTTCCAGGCACTCTCCATCGCACAGTATTTTTGTACTATGGTCGCCAGGTCGGCGAAGCGTGTAACTTCGCGACGACTTATGGCGTTCATGATTCCCTTGTCCGTGCAATTGTTGCAGAAAATTGAGATTGCGCTTTCCTCACGGCAGTCCTTTATCCTGTCCATAACCAAGAGGAATCTGGCCCAGTAATGATGTACTGTTTCATCGGGCTCTTGCCGTATTCGAGATAGATCGCTTATGTTTGGGTGGGCGGGCGGAATTAAATTCGGAACCCTGCCCAATCTGAGGCTCAAAGGCCGAGAAGTTTCCGGATTTGGAAGCTTGGATTGTTGGATGTTATCCAACGGATCTGGTCCGATGCCTGACTTTAGGTTCAGTACTTGATTGACGTCCGTCCCTCCGCGGGAATCCGGCATGGAGGGATCGAGAATCCGGACATAACTGGTTTTTAACATAGAAGAAGAGTCGCCGCGTTGTTCCTCTACCACAACAACGTGGTGGGTAGCCTGGGGAGAGTTAATTTCTCTCAGATCGGTTTTAAGCCCAATCTGATCGTAGTCTGTAGCGACTCCCAGGGCGGCGATGCGATCCAAGAGCTCATTTACAGAGGAGAGCTCCGTCGGATCTAGCTGCTCGGCGAATTCCGAGTTGACGTGAAGATCGCTTTTGATGACCTGAGAGGTCATTGTTGGAGCGGTGGCCGAACTAGCGGTCATAAGAAAATCGCCCAACCGGATAGTTTGGCCGGTGGCCAAAGCTCCCTTGACGACGGCGCCGTCTTTAAAGACGGGAAAAGGCATCCCTCCTGATTGCGACGACACAGAGGAACTCTCAATGAAAGCACCAATGTCGGTGTCAAAACCGGCGGATCTCGGGTAGGGGGTCCCGAACTGTGCGTCTAGGCGGATGGTAACAGGAGACAAGGGACACAATGTTTTACCCAGGTTCGGGCCCTCTTGATGGAGGTAAAACCCTACGTCCTGCTTGATTGATATTGATGATGTGGGTATTACAAGAGTAGATCTACCACGAGATCAAGGAGGCTAAACCCTAGAAGCTAGCCTATGGTATGATTGTTGTTCGTCCTACGGACTAAAGCCATCCGGTTTTTATAGACACCGGAGAGGGCTAGGGTTACACAGAGTCGGTTACAATGGTAGGAGATCTACATATCCGTATCGCCAAGCTTGCCTTCCACGCCAAGGAAAGTCCCATACGGACATGGGACGAAGTCTTCAATCTTGTATCTTCATAGTCTTGGAGTCCGGCCGACGATGATAGTTCGGCTGTCCGGACACCCCCTAGTCCGGGACTCCCTCAATGACCGTTGGATCAAACTCAGACGGTGCAGATCGCTCACTGTAGCACAAAGCGTGTGGGTGTGTTTGGTTGCATTCTCATCTCAATATAGTTGTTTCCTCTTCGTGTATTTTTGTTAACCTACTAGTGTGGACTCATGCACGCTTCATGTACTCTGCCAAACACCCAAAAGTGGGTCAAGAAGGGAACTTTTGCTCCCATCCCATGCACCCTTCATACACCCTGCCTAACACTGTTCGTGCTTCATATGGTTCATGTTTCATGGAGTACTGTAGCCCCGTACTCCCCATGCGCTGTAGACCTACTTCTGTTAACATTGATCTCTCCATTCATTCTCGACCGAACAGTCGAAAAAGCGGTACTATGTTACATATAGGAGTAGTTGACATGCGCACAACATCATTTGTTATCATCATATCTTACTACACTAGCAACAAGATTGTGTAGTACTGACGTATGAACCACTGCACATGCCTAGTAGTAGGAGCACTGTGTATGTTCAAGTGGCTGCCGTGTTTCGCACTCCTCCGCTGTAAGAGTGGAAACGCTTGCTGTAATCATTTTCTTCTTCAGAAAAACAGTGGACACGCTCTACCGTGCGGATCCTCCTCCAGCCTTGCACTAAATTACTCACTTTTGCCGACGTGTGGGACAGCCAACACTTGGGTTCCCCAGCCATGCACTAAATTACTCCGTAGTAGAGTGACGATAGACTACCCCGATCGAAGCACCACAGTAATGCCCAATGAGCCGTCAAATCAGAAAACCCCCTCCTTTCCAGCAGTAAGTTGGATGGATGAAGCAACCATCATTTCACTCTTCTCTCCCAGCTTCCTCTCTTGAAGAAAACCCCCACTCGCTTAGCTTCTCCCTCATCTCGTTCCTCCTTTCACTCTTCTCTCTCAGCTTCCTCTCTTGGATGGACGCTGGAGCACCAGCCGACGTGATGTCTATGGCTCTGTCCAAAACCGTCGAGGCTCATGGTACGAAGAAGCGCAAGCACCCCGCCGAGACTACCAAAGACAAGCTCAAAGCCATCACCCTGTCCAAGCCCCCCTCTCCAGGATCCCTCATTAAGAAAGTCCAGGTAATGTCTCTTGTTGACGATCTTTTTCTCGATCTTGATCATGTTTTTTCATCTAACACGCAGTACTAGTACTGGTAGTACAACTTTCTGGGTGATCCTGCATGTGATTTTAGTGTGCCAAATGATGGTTCTAAATTCCTCTTTTGACCAAAACATGCGAGAGGTTGACACTGATTTCTTATAGATTACTTTCAACTACTCCCTCTGTCCCAAATTGACTTGATACATCCATATCTAGACAAATCTAAGACAAGAAATTTGGGACGGAGGGAGTACTTTATGAACATCAATGCTACCTTTGAAGAAGGTATATTTTTCTCAGTAACTTGTGTTATGGATATTGCAAGTAATCCCTCTGCTCTCATGCCTTTGAAGACATGTTCTAGTGTCTTTGTTCACTCATTTCTGTGCGTATATGTAGTCATATATGGAGTATAATATTGAAAATCATCTTATATTTCTGAAAGGAGGTAGTAATAAAATATGGTTTCTGTTTGAATTAGAACCAGGTCCACGGTGGAGATGAAGTTCTCAAAGTCATGCCGTGTGTCGTGGAAATATCACGTCAGATGTCCTCATAGAAGGACTTAGTCTTGGAGCCATCGCGACGGGTTAGCTTAAAGGGGTTAAACTAGACAAAGGACACGAGGGTTTTTATACTAGTTCGGCCCCTTCGATGAAGGTAAAGGCCTACGTTTAGTTGTGATGGGATTATTGGGGTCTCGCTAACCAGGGAGCTAAACAAGCTATGCCTGGCTATCGAGTTGTTGTTTCTTGTACCTGAACCGCCACTGGGTCGTCCCCTTATATACACGGTTTGACGCCCGACCGGTTTACAGAGTCCCGAGGCCGACTCATACAAGTGTCCGGCTTGGTCTCTCCTTTCCTTATCTTACAATACAAGTTACATGACTATGGCGGTTTACCATTATGGGACCTAAACCGCCTTTGGGCTCTGGGCCTCTAAGCTTCATAGTAAAGCGCCATCTTCTGAGTCTTGTGGGCTTTAATATAGTTGAGCATGAACCGGCCCCTCCTGGGCGGTTTACACTCAGTAGTTATATCCCCAACATTAGGCCCAGGTTGATTAGAACC
Source organism: Triticum aestivum (assembly GCF_018294505.1). Taxonomy (NCBI): domain Eukaryota; kingdom Viridiplantae; phylum Streptophyta; class Magnoliopsida; order Poales; family Poaceae; genus Triticum; species Triticum aestivum. The sequence goes on from NC_057795.1 coordinate 544,460,405, forward strand.
TGTTCATGTCAATCTTCGATACTTAGAAAAATCCTGTGAACCTCTTCCTTCATTTCTCGTAAACCGCCACGATGTCTTCTTTTATAAACTTTGTTAAACCGCCGTGACGTCATCCTCTGGGCACAACAATGGATCATCATGACGTCATCTCTATAAAAAATGAATAACAAGATTCCCTTCATTTAATGGCATCCCGGAAATCGAGGTGACAGTTGCGCCCCTTGCCGCTTTGGACTCCTAGATCCCCGCGCCTGTCGTTTATCTTCTACCCTGTTATAAATATGCCCGACGGCCCCTTCCATTTTCTCCACTTTCTTATCGTCTTCCTCCTCGCGACCCGAAGGACCCCAGCGCCGCCGCCGTCGTCGACCTTCGAATCTGCATCGACCAAGGCTGCTGCATCACCCTGTTCGTACCAGAAACCATGCCGCGCTCCTCCACCGCTGAGTGGCCCTAGTAAGTTCACTTTCCTGGTATGAACACTTTGAAACTTATTCTATTATGTATATCTTCTCCATGGTAGCCCCCAAGGGCCGGTTTATCTCCTGAAGATAAACCGGGACTTTGATATAAAGAACACTTCAATGTGGTATCCCCCAAGGGCCGGTTTATCTCCTGAAGATAAACCAGGACTTTGATATAAATAACACTTCAACATAGTAGCCCCCAAGGGCCGGTTTGTCTTGTTGAAGAAAAACCGGGACTGTCCGTCCTTGTTTAATTGCCTTTCCTTATGACTGATCAATTGTGCATTATCCCCCAAGTGCCAAGCTTAATACCTGGATTGAGCCTTGGGACTTGAAAAATACCCACTTTAAGAAACAATCCACATTAGCCCCCAAGTGCCAAGTGTATAACTTGTTATGTGTTTGGGACTTTAAGAGATTTTTAACTGTTGCATCATATGACTTTGCAGGCTAACATGAAGACCAAAGAATCCCAAACCGCCGATCTTCAAGAAATCCTTAAGTTATAGCAAGAAGAGACTTCTAAAGCCAAAGAAGAGCTCAAGGGTGCCTTGTCGACCATGGAGCAACTTAAAGAGGGTTTCAAGACTGAACACATGAACTGGGAGACTGAAAGGGCTGCTCTATTGAAGCGGGCAGAAGAGGCTAAAGCAGCCCTTAAACCGTTGGAAGAAGAACTGATAGGTCTGAAGCATCAAGTGGATTCCTTGACGGTTGCCGTGTTTGGTAAGTACCTTAAAACACCTGCTCTATAGTACTATCAACTCTGCCGTTTTAACTTGAATTTCTTAAACCGCTGCAGGCAATCGCATTACTCATCTTGGGACAAACATGCGGATGAAGCTAAAAGCGGCCTATACGTTGATTGAACAACTATATACCGGTGCTCAGCGAGTCATCTCTGCAGCTTCATACAACAGACCGGCACCAACATTGATCAAGGACACATTAGCAAGACTATCCATGACACCGGCTCAGATAGAGGAGGTGAAGCGATCTGCTGCGAGGGCTGGCGCTTTATTGGCACTGACTCGGGCCAAAGCATGGATATCTGACTTGGATCCGGTTGACACCGCCAAGGGCTTTCCAGATGAATAGGCACACAGATCAACATTTGATAATGAAACACTCAAAGCTCTAACAAAAGAGATGCGTCCGCTGTCAAGTCAACTTGCTGCCGAGGCTAACCTGACGGTTCATCGGTCTTTTTATGACGAGAGGTACCAGCGGGTTGATACAACTATGACAGAAACACAAAACCTTATCCCGCCAATTCGTAAGCACACTTACGCCCCTGATGTTGACCCGTCAAATCTGATAAGTGAAGAACCTGTCTTCCAGGCTCTAACCCGGATTGACTGGACCACCCTTGACTTCCAGCCTCTAGGTGGAGAGGAGGAGGTTGAACCGGCGCCTGAAGATCCTTCAACTTCACGTCATCCTGGCAATGAGTCTTAATCCGGCATTTGTGTTTCTTTGAAAAACTTTGTTGTGTAAGAACAAGCAACATTTTGGGCCTCAAAGCGCCTTGTAATAGGCTAGTTAAAACTCTTTGATTTGTTGTGCTGATACACGACTTTTGTTGAACCGCCATGATCAATGCAATGTTTGATTATGCTTCGATAATGCAATGTCCTGAAGCCTGCATATAGAAAGCTTGCATATAGAAAGCTTGTCCTGGCGGTTTACCGCTGGACGGGGCATAATGCCCAAGATAAAGCCTGATTGATAATCAAACCTTAAGAAATATGAAATAACTCATACTTGTGATGTGATATCACTCAGTTGGTTTACCAACTTTGATTGTAATAAGGGTGAAGACCCAAATCTGGAATTTGTATAACTCCACCCTATACTGATGGCGTATAAGTCATGCCGGGTTACGATGAACACCAGATGATCAGAACTGGCGACAAGTAGTCAAAGCCAGGCTGGGTTAATAAACTCCGGTTTGATAATAAGGTCTGCCAACTAGTAGTTGAAACCCAAGCCGAGTTAACAAACACCATGTTAATATGATGACTGAAAAAGCCATACCGGATCAAAAGATACCGGTTCAACATAGAATTTGTCAAAAGAAAATAAATAGTGACAAAGGCGAATAAAACCGTGTAGTCAAGGCTTTTCGAGGGCTGCCATGCCAAAATTCGAGGCTTTTCATGGGCTGCCAGGCCGCAGAGTTAAACCATTTGACAAAGCCTTTTAAGATGGGCCTCCAACTAACCAATCACCGTTTTAACTTTGACAAGTTCAGGGTCTCAGTGAGAGTAACTGTCAAACGTTCGACGGGTCATGCCAGGATTACCTGGATAGGAGTGGCTTACTTGATGAAGGCAGGTTAACCCAGGGTTTTAGGTAAATATACCAGGCTTCCAAGCCGTGGGTCGACACCCAGCTACAAGGGTCCTTTCAAACTCTTTGTTACTTTACACAAAGAGCCCCCAAGTAACTTGATGAGCTATGCTCATTGGGTGCCTATGTTTGAGCTGTGCATAGCATCCAGACTCTCTTTGGCCCATTGGGTGTGAAGCTCCCAAGCTGTATTGTGGCCTGATAGCTTATTTAACAGGTAGTACTCCGCTTTGTCAGCTGAAGCCCCCATGTGACTCAAAGGATATTTGAGAAAAAACAGCAGAGACCCCGCTTATAGCAAGGATGCTGATTTATTTTATTGATCATAATATATACATTGTTGAAATATGTACATAAGAAAAGCCTATGTCTCAAGTGTAGTAAGGCCGTAGGAGAGCTATGTTCCACGGCCGCCGGGTCTCCTCCTCAGAGCTGCGTGAGTTGTCTCAAACGTCAATGAGGTAGTATGATCCATTGTGCAGATTCTTGCTGACCACAAAGGGTCCTTCCCAAGGTGGGGATAACTTGTGCATGTCGGTCTGATCCTGGATGAGCCGGAGCACCAAGTCGCCTTCTTGAAAGGTTCTCGTCCTAACCCGGCGGCTGTGATAACGCTGCAGGTCTTGCTGATAAACTGCCGAACGAGCCAAACCCATATCCCATTTTTCATCTAACAGGTCCAATGCCTCCTGGCGTGCTTGCTCATTGTCCGCTTCAACATAATTGGCAACCCGGGGCAAATCATGACAAATATCACTTGGGAGGACCGCCTCTGCCCCGTACACCATGAAGAAAGGTGTGTAACCCGTCAATCTCTTGGGGGTGGTTGTCACATCCCTAGTTCTGGTATGACCTAGACTAGCTAGTCATTTGTGCATCATGTTTAAATGTCATTTAAATTTGAAATGAGGATTGGTGCAATATTTTAGGAGCTCATGGACAATTATTTTGGCCATTTGGATTAATCCGATAAATATTTGCATTGGAAATATATTAGTTATATATATATTAATATATGTCCAAAAATTATGCCATTTATAAAGGAGCTCTGGAATAATATAGTTAGCCCCTGCAAAAATTGGCATAGGTAAATAAATTGATTTAGTATTATTATTAAATCAGAACAAATGTCAGAAAATTTAGAAAAAGAAATAAAACATGAAAAACCTTACCTGGGCTTCTGCCTGGCGCCTCTGGCCCAGCAGCAGCAGGCCGGCCCAGCCAGCAGGCGGCCCAGCCCGCCTCCTCCTCTGTCGTCTTCGTCCTCGACAGAGGGAGGGGAGCGTGCCCGGCGCGCGCGCGCGCCACCGTGCCACGCCACCTCCCTCTCTGCCTGCCTGCCCTCTCCCCTCCTCGTCTGGATGCCCGGAGACGCCACACAGCCACCCCGACCTCTCTCGCACTCTCTCTCGCCCTCCTCCTCTCCCCCTGCTCTCTCCCTCGCACACCCGAGCGCCATCGCCGCCGCCGCTCGCCGCTGCCGTGGCCACCGACCTCCCCTCGCCTCCCCGATACGCTTCCCAGCTCCGCCACGACCCCCTCTACCTCCTCGTCAAGCCACGCACCTCCGGACGCGCTCCATCGTCGACGCCGTTGTCTTCTTCACCATCGACGCCGGAGATCGACCTCGCCGCCATCACCATCGATTCGCCGGACGCAGGACGTCCCCGAGCACACCGGCCTGCTCTGCGAGTCCGCCGTGAGCCCCTCTTCCTTTCCCCTCACCTCTCTCTCTCGCGCGTGCCCTGTAGCCGCTGCCCCGCGAGCACCCGAAGCCGCCGTCCACCATGGCCGGCAAGCTCCGTGCCCCCGAGCACCTCCGCCTCGCGTAGTAGCTCGACGTGCTCCTGCTGCCTCGTAGCTACCTCCTGTGCCCTCCGTTCGCTCGAACGCGAGCTGCAGCCCCACGCCCGCGCTATCCCGAACTCCGTTCGCTGCCCAAGTGGTCGCCGTCGGTGATATAGACCGTCTCCGGTGAAACAGAGGGCGCCACAGGATGCGCGCGAGCCTGGGCTTCGCGTAGGTGCTCTCCGCAGCGCGATTGGTCGCCGGAGCGACGATTCCGCAGCCCTCCGTCACGTTCAGGCCTCGCCGGCGACTAACCGCCGGCGGGTTTGACTTGTTTGACCTGGGATTTGATCCCCTAGGGTCGCTGACTAGTGGGGCCAGGCCCTGCTAATTTTAGTTAAAAAATAACTAAACCTAATTAGCCACTAACACTGACTAGTGGGCCCGACCCCCCCCTAATCTGTTAATTAAGTTAATCTAACCCTGTTTAACCCCCTGTCACTGACGTGTGGACCCCACACGTCAGGTTTGACCCCAGTCAGCCGCAGTTGACTGCTGACGTCGTGCTGACGTCATGCTGACGCAATAATATGATTTCTGGATTTAAATTAAATCAGGAAATTCCAGAAATTGTTTTAAACTTCAAAAATTCATATCAATTCAACCGTAGCTCAGATTGAAATAATTTATATATGAAAAATTATCAGAAAAATGCAATCTTTCCATCTGTACTAGTTTCATGCATGACAAACCAACTTATACATGCTGAATATGAGAAAACACATTATGGCATATATAAGAGACTTAATTTAGAATTGCATTTGAGCTTTGGTTGAAATGGACTTCAAACCAAATGAGTACTAGTTGCATTAGCACAATCAACATCACATCTTCATGCCATGTTCATGCATCATTGTGTTGCATATGCTTGTGTTTTGATTGTTGGCACCGTTCCTTCTCGATAGGTCCTGCTCCGGAGCTGTTCCAGAGTACCTGTCGGTGAAGCAGTGCCTCCTCTGTTGATTTACCAGGCAAGCAAACCCCCTTGTTCATTTCGATATAACCCTACTCTCTCGCTCCTGCTCTCAGTTATTGCATTAGGACAACAACGATTCATCTGTTACTTTGTGCTGCGGTAGTTGAACCCATTCCTCTGCATGACCTGTCATTGCCACAGTAAATAGTTGAAACCCACTAGCATGTGTAGGAGTTGATTGAGCCATGTTGTGTTCCTACCATGCTATGCCTGCTATTGCTTAGAGTTGTGTCAGGTCTAATTCATTGGGAATGAATTGAAGTGTTACGATATGTTCTGATGCTGAGAGTGAAGTGTGTGAACACGATTTGGTAAAGGAAGCGGTGAGAGGCCATGTAGGAGTACATGGTGGGTTGTCTCACTGGAACCGTCCTTAAGCACCGAGTTCTATGTATGTTGTCCAATGACTCGATACTACCACACATTGGGCTCCGGGCGCTCCAAGCCCTCTCGACTTATTAACCAACTTGATCTCTGTCTAGGAGTCGCAACTAGTTTCTGGTGTTTGTAGGTAGTGCTATTTTTCTACCAAGTGGCACCCGGCAGGGTGGGCTTGGGACAGACTAGGCACACGTGGCACGGTGTACCAAGTGGCACCCGGATGGTGGGCTTGGGAACCCTGCTCACATCGTTTGGGGCCGTGAGCGACACCCCGGCCGGATCTCCTTGTGGATGGAACCCGAATAGGCGATAAACCTGGACTAGAGTCTTGTGTGGTTAGTCAGGTCGTGGCCGACACCCTCGCCAGGCTTCCGCTTGAAGGTTGCCGAGATACATGACGTGTACATGGCGGTAAGTGGCGAGAGCGTGTGTGAAGAAGTACACCCCTGCAGGGTTAACATGATCTATTCGAATAGCCGGGTCCGCGGTTATGGACTTCTTGGATGCTTACATGGTACATAGACAACTTGAAGTGGATACCCTAAAAGGCTCAAGACAAGTGTCAGTGCTATGGATGGCCTTCTCGTAGGGAGACGAGGATGAATCCATAGTAGTGTATTGTGTGGTGATTAGTGGACTCGTGTACGTTGTCTCACCTCAAGAGTTTCTGGTAGTCGTAGAACAGGATAGCCACAGAGTCAAAGCTGGCTTGCTGCAACTAAACCCCACATTACCCTCTTGATACAAATGCATGTATGCTAGGATCTGATGTAAGTCTTGCTGAGTACCTTTGTACTCATGTTGCTTCATTTATGTTTTTGCAGCGGAGACTTCGGTCTTACTAGTGTTCTCGTGGACTTCGACTAGTAGCTAGTACCTCAGCTACGATCTTGATCGGATGTTGTAGATAGTCAGGCTCTTCAGCCTTTTTCATTTGTAGATGTCTGTACCCAGACATGTAATGCCTTCCGCTTGTTGCTTGTATGCTCTGTATGATGGGTCTTGTGACCCCTGTTTGCAATAATTGCTATGATGGCTCTTCTGAGCCTTTATCTATTGAGTTGTTGAGTTATGCTGTGATGCCATGTTGTACAGCACATACTTGCATGTTATGCGTACGTGTAATGTGTATTGCTATGTGTGGGATCTGACTATCTAGTTGTTTATCCTTAGTAGTCTTCTTACCGGGAAATGTCTCCTAGTGCTTCCACTGAGCCCTGGTAGCTTGCTACTGCTCCGGAACACTTAGGCTGGCCGGCATGTGTCCTTCTTCGATCCTGTGTCTGTCCCTTCGGGGAAATGTCACGCGATGAATACTGGAGTCCTGTTAGCCTGCTACAGCCCGGTTCACCGGAGTCCTGTTAGCCCAGTGCTACAGCCTGGATTCACTCGCTGATGACCGACACGTTCGATGCTGGGTCATGGATGCCTGTCCCTATAAGTTAGTGCCACTTTGGGTTTACGACTAGCCATGTCAGCCCGGGCTCTTTGTCATATGGATGCCAGCGACACCATCATATACGTGTGCCAAAAGGCGCAAACGGTCCCGGGCGAAGGTAAGGCGACACCCGTGGGGATACCGTGCATGAGGCCGCAAAGTGATATGAGTGTTACATGCTAGACCTATGTGGCATCGAGTTGGGGTCCTGACAGTGTTGGTATCAGAGCCCGACTGCCTGTAGGATTACCAAGCCAATCTGGTCGAAGTTGAGTCTAGAAAATCCTTAGTTATGTAAGGGAATTGATTGTGGGTTGGAACGTAACGCTCTTTTACTCCTTATACCTCATGGCCTTCTGATCTGAGTCGTACTATCTTTCCGACGGGATTAAGGAACTAGGCTTCTCTTCCGTCTATCAGGATCACGTGTTACTACTCCGTAGTCCCATAGGATTGGTTGATCAGAGTCATACCCCAGTTTTCGAGTACTCCCGGTGTAGTCTGTTTAGTATGATCTCAGAACCTTGAGTAATGCTGATGAGTATGTTACCACCCCATTTTTAGTAGGATGTCTCATTCTGAGCATTTTACTGCCGTTATGCTGCCGGAATTTCCCTAGGAGTTCGAGAGATACTAATCCCTTGTCCTACATTCTACAGTCGATAGTTGATGCTGATTCCGTCCTTGGTTTCGTTTCAGAGGATGTCATCTAGTTCTATTATTCGTAGCCAGAACCATGGAGATGGTAGGAATGAGGATCCTCCCGACCCGCCTTCGTTGACAGAGTTCATGCTAGAAATGGAGAGGAACAAGCGTGAGTCTAACTGTTTGTTGGCACGCATCGAGGAGAACACCGCACGTCAGTTCAAAGGGTCTGCTACCATTCATGATTTCATTCGCTTGCACCCACCTACCTTTCATCATTCCATCGAGCCACTCGATGCAGATGACTGGCTCCGTAGCATCACTCATAAGCTGCGTTCCGCGAGCATAGCTGAAAATGACAAGGTCACCTATGCTGCATACCACCTGGAAGGTCCTGCTAGTCTTTGGTGGCAGAACTATGAGGCTATGCTTCCAGCTGGCCAGAATCCTACCTGGAGGGATTTCACTGAGGCTTTTCGCGAGCATCACATTCCTGAAGCCCTCATCGATCGCAAGAGAGAAGAGTTCTGTAGTCTCACCCAGAATAAGATGGCTGTTGATGCTTATAGCAGAGAGTTCAAGAACCTTGCCCGCTATGCTACAGAAGAAGTGTCCACAGACGCCAAGAAGCAAGCTAGGTTCCGGAAGGGTCTCAACCCCAAGTTGCGTCGTGATATCCACCTACATCATTGTGATACATTCCAAGCCCTTGTGAACAAAGCCATCAGTGCAGAGACAGCTCAACTCACTTACGAGGAGTCTCGTAAGCACACCCGTGATTTGGGATCTTCTTCTGGCTCTAGTTCCCAGAAGCGCCGGATTTGGGTTCCAAACCCGCTCTTCCTTCCGGATATGCACCGAGGCCATCCCATGTGGTGCCTCACCCAGCTCAGTCATATGTTTCACCCAGGCCTACTGGTAGACCGCTTGTTAGTGCGGGTCCGCGTCCAACATCAGGGACTTGCTTCACATGCGGGAAGCCAGGACACTATGCATGTGACTGCTCTCAGACTAGTTATGCTCCACCCCAGCCCGAGAAGACTGTTGGCTGTGTTAAGCCATCACGCAAGATGATCAGTGTCAAGTCAGCCCCCAGTGAACGTGGATGTGTGCATCACGTCTCAGCTAAAGACGCTCATGATGATCCGGATGTCGTTCTTGGTACACTCCTTGTCAATTGTCACCCAGCATCAGTTCTATTCGATACTGGAGCATCTCACTCCTTCATTTCCGAGAGCTATGCTAACTTGCACAACATGTCATTTTGTGATATGCCAACTCCGCTAGTCATCCAAACTCCTGGATCCAAATGGCAAACCTCTAGGGTAAGCCATGGTAACGAAATCCTTGTTGATAGACTTGTATTTCTGGCATCACTTGTAGCCCTCAAGTCCTCAGATATTAACATCATCTTGGGTATGGACTGGATGATAGCTCATCATGCCAAGATTGATTGTTATACCAGATCTGTTCAGCTTACACACCCATCTGGCAAGATAGTCACTATCTCCACTAGAGTTGCAAAGCGTCAGCTCTATTCTCTTAATGCCAGCCCTCTTCCAGACCTTGAAGATATCCCGGTAGTCCGTGACTTTCCAGATGTTTTTCCAGAGGAACTGCCAGGTGTTCCACCTGACAGAGATGTAGAGTTCGTCATAGATCTTATCCCAGGAACAGCTCCAATCTCTAGGAGACCTTACAAGATGGCACCCTTAGAACTAGCCGAGCTTAAGAAACAACTCGATGAGTCCTTGCAAAAGGGTTTCATCCGTCCTAGTTCTTCTCCTTGGGCTTGCCCCGTCCTCTTCGTCAAGAAGAAAGACGGTACGGACCGAATGGTTGTAGATTATCGTCCCATTAATTTGGTCACGATAAAGAACAAATATCCGCTCCCCAGGATCAACGACCTGTATGATCAGCTCGCTGGATCCTCAGTCTTCTCCAAGATGGATTTAAGGTTAGGCTACCACCAAATCAAAATCAGAAACGGGGACATTCCCAAGACAGCCTTTGTCACTCGTTATGGCCAGTACGAGTACACCGTCATGTCCTTTGGCCTAACCAACGCCCCAGCCACATTCTCCCGCTTGATGAACTTGATCTTCATGGAGTACTTAGATAAGTTCGTCGTGGTTTACCTCGATGATATTCTTATTTACTCGAAGAACGAGGAAGAGCATGCCGAACATCTTAGACTTGTGTTAGAAAAACTCAGAGAGAACCGCCTTTATGCCAAGTTCTCCAAGTGTGAATTTTGGTTGCCAGAAGTGACCTACTTAGGCCACGTAATCTCTGGTAAGGGCATGGCTGTCAATCCCGAGAGAGTTCAAGCCGTTCTCGATTGGACTCCACCTGAGACCATTAAGCAAGTTAGGAGTTTCCTTGGTCTAGCCAGCTATTGTCGCCGCTTTGTTGAAAATTTCTCCAAAGTAGCCAAACCCCTCATGGAACTTCTCAAGAAAGATAAAAAGTTCGAGTGGTCCCCACAGTGTGAGTACAGTTTTCAGGAACTGAAAAGACGCTTGACTTCTGCTCCCATACTTGTGCCACCGGATTTCACTAAAGACTTTATTAGCTACTGCGACGCCTCACGACAGGGACTAGGTTGCATTCTTATGCAGGATCGTCATGTGATTGCCTATGCATCTCGACAGTTGCATCCACATGAGGAGAATTATCCTACACATGATCTAGAGCTTGCAGCCGTAGTCTATGCACTCAAGACCTGGCGACATTACCTCCTTGGTAAATGTTGCGAGATCTACACCGATCACCAGAGTCTCAAGTATATCTTCACCCAACCGGATCTGAACCTTAGGCTAAGACGTTGGTTGGAGTTAATCACAGATTATGATCTAGGGATTACCTACACCCCAGGCAAAGACAATGTCATGGCTGATGCTCTAAGCCGTAAATCTTATTGCAACAATCTCATGTTGCAGCCAGGCCAACCACTTCTCCATGAGGAATTCTGTAAGCTTAATCTTCACATTGCTCCTCACGGATTCCTTTCTACCTTGGTGGCGAAACCTGATCTTGAAGATCGGATTGTCGCTGCTCAAAAGCAAGACATAGGAATTTCTCGGATCAAGAGAAACATTAAGAAGGGAGTTGGTGGATGTTTCTCTATGGATGATCGTGGTGTTGTTTTCTTTGAGAATCGCTTGGTGGTTCCCAAGAATCAACATCTGCGACAATTGATTCTTAAGGAGGCGCATGAATCTCCTCTCACAATTCATCCCGGTAGCACTAAGATGTATCAGGATCTACGCTAGAGGTTCTGGTGGACTAGGATGAAGAGAGAAATCGCTGAGTTCATTGCTAAATGTGATGTTTGTCGTCGCGTTAAGGCAGAGCATCAAAGACCTGCTGGCACCCTTCAGCCTTTAGCTATTCCTGAATGGAAATGGGATAAAGTTGGTATGGACTTCATCACCGGCTTTCCCAGGACCAAGAGAGGGAATAACGCTATCTTCGTAGTCGTTGATCGTCTTTCCAAAGTGGCTCATTTCCTTCCTGTTCGAGAGAGTATCACTGCTAGTCAGCTTGCTGACTTATACATTTCTCGAATAGTATCACTCCATGGTGTTCCACTAGAGATCAATTCAGACCGTGGCAGTCTTTTCACTTCTCATTTCTGGGAGAGTTTCCAAACTGCCATGGGAACCCATCTTTCCTTCAGTACCGCTTTCCACCCTCAGTCGAGTGGTCAGGTGGAACGGGTCAATCAAATTCTCGAAGACATGCTTAGAGCTTGCGTTATCTCATTCGGTATGGATTGGGAGAAATGTCTTCCTTTTGCCGAGTTTGCTTATAACAATAGCTATCAATCCAGCCTCAAGAAAGCTCCTTTTGAAGTTCTCTATGGACGAAGATGTCGAACACCTTTGAACTGGTCAGAAACCGGTGAAAGACAATTCTTTGGACTGGATATGATCCAGGAGGCAGAAGAGCAAGTTCGCATCATTCGTGAGAATTTGAAAACAGCCCAGTCTCGTCAGAAGAGCCAGTACGATCGTCATCATAAGGATATGACTTATGAAATTGGCGACCAAGCTTACCTTCGGGTTACTCCTTTGAAGGGTACCCATCGTTTCGGTATCAAGGGCAAGTTGGCTCCTCGTTACATTGGTCCTTTTCGTATTCTCGCTAAACGAGGAGAGGTTGCCTACCAGTTGGAACTACCCCCACATCTTTCTCGAGTTCATGATGTCTTCCACGTCTCTCAACTCAGGCGTTGCTTCTCGGATCCTATCCGCGGAGTGGACCACAAAACGCTTGATCTCCAAGATAACCTCACATACCGAGAGTACCCGGTTCGCATTCTTGATCAAGCCGAGCGTGTTACCCGACGTCGGAACATCAAGTTTCTCAAAGTTCAGTGGTCTCATCATTCCGAGAGAGAAGCTACTTGGGAGCGAGAAGATCATCTTCGACTGGAGTATCCCGCTTTCTTTCCGTCGACCCCTGAATCTCGGGACGAGATTCTTTCAAGTGGGGGCGAGTTGTCACATCCCTAGTTCTGGTATGACCTAGACTAGCTAGTCATTTGTGCATCATGTTTAAATGTCATTTAAATTTGAAATGAGGATTGGTGGAACCCTCAGAATCATTTTTGAAATGACCCAAATAAAAAAATTTCTCCAAAAAGGGTCCAAGAAAATGCTCATGTTGCTCTCTGAAAATATTGGACAGAGATAAAAATCAAACCAATATTTTAGGAGCTCATGGACAATTATTTTGGCCATTTGGATTAATCCGATAAATATTTGCATTGGAAATATATTAGTTATATATATTAATATATGTCCAAAAATTATGCCATTTATAAAGGAGCTCTGGAATAATATAGTTAGCCCCTGCAAAAATTGGCATAGGTAAATAAATTGATTTAGTATTATTATTAAACCAGAACAAATGTCAGAAAATTTAGAAAAACAAATAAAACAGGAAAAACCTTACCTGGGCTTCTGCCTGGCGCCTCTGGCCCAGCAGCAGCAGGCCGGCCCAGCCAGCAGGCGGCCCAGCCCGCCTCCTCCTTTGTCGTCTTCGTCCTCGACAGAGGGAGGGGAGCGTGCCCGGCGCGCGCGCGCGCCACCGCGCCACGCCACCTCCCTCTCTGCCTGCCTGCCCTCTCCCCTCCTCGTCTGGATGCCCGGAGATGCCACGCAGCCATCCCGACCTCTCTCGCACTCTCCCTCGCCCTCCTCCTCTCCCCCTACTCTCTCCCTCGCACACCCGAGCGCCATCGCCGCCGCCGCTCGCCGTTGCCGTGGCCACCGGCCTCCCCTCGCCTCCCCGATACGCTTCCCAGCTCCGCCACGACCCCCTCTACCTCCTCGTCAAGCCATGCACCTCCGGACGCGCTCCATCGCCGACGCCGTTGTCTTCTTCACCACCAACGCCGGAGATCGACCTCGCCGCCATTGCCGTCGATTCGCCGAACGCAGGACGTCCCCGAGCACACCGGCCTGCTCTGCGAGTCCGCCGTGAGCCCCTCTTCCTTTCCCCTCACCTCTCTCTCTCGCGCGTGCCCTGTAGCCGCTGCCCCGCGAGCGCCCGAAGCCGCCGTCCGCCATGGCCGGCAAGCTCCGTGCCCCCGAGCACCTCCGCCTCGCGTAGTAGCTCGACGTGCTCCTGCTGCCTCATAGCTACCGCCTGTGCCCTCCGTTCGCTCGAACGCAAGCTGCAGCCCCATGCCCGCGCTATCCCGAACTCCGGTCGCCGCCCAAGTGGTCGCCACCGGCGATATAGACCGTCTCCGGTGAAACAGAGGGCGCCACAGGATGCGCGTGAGCCTGGGCTTCGCGTAGGTGCTCTCCGCCGCGCGATTGGTCGCCGGAGCGACGATTCCGCAGCCCTCCGTCGCGTTCAGGCCTCGCCGGCGACTAACCGCCGGCGGGTTTGACTTGTTTGACCTGGGATTTGACCCCCCAGGGTCGCTGACTAGTGGGGCCAGGCCCTGCTAATTTTAGTTAAAAAATAACTAAACCTAATTAGCCACTAACACTGACCAGTGGGCCCGACCCCCCTAATCTGCTAATTAAGTTAATCTAACCCTGTTTAACCCCCTGTCACTGACGTGTGGACCCCACACGTCAGGTTTGACCCCAGTCAGCCGCAGTTGACTGCTGACGTCGTGCTGACGTCATGCTAAAGCAATAATATGATTTCTGGATTTAAATTAAATCAGGAAATTCCAGAAATTGTTTTAAACTTCAAAAATTCATATCAATTCAACCGTAGCTCAGATTGAAATAATTTATATATGAAAAATTATCAAAAAAATGCAATCTTTCCATCTGTACTAGTTTCGTGCATGACAAACCAACTTATACATGCTGAATATGAGAAAACACATTATGGCATATATAAGAGACTTAATTTAGAATTGCATTTGAGCTTTGGTTCAAATGGACTTCAAACCAAATGAGTACTAGTTGCATTAGCACAATCAGCATCACATCTTCATGCCATGTTCATGCATCATTGTGTTGCATATGCTTGTGTTTTGATTGTTGGCACTGTTCCTTCTCGATAGGTCCTGCTCCGGAGCTGTTCCAGAGTACCTGTCGGTGAAGCAGTGCCTCCTCTGTTGATTTACCAGGCAAGCAAACCCCCTTGTTCATTTCGATAAAACCCTACTCTCTCGCTCCTGCTCTCAGTTATTGCATTAGGACAACAACGATTCATCTATTTCTTTGTGCTGCGGTAGTTGAACCCATTCCTCTGCATGACCTGTCATTGCCACAGTAAATAGTTGAAACCCACTAGCATGTGTAGGAGTTGATTGAGCCATGTTGTGTTCCTACCATGCTATGCCTGCTATTGCTTAGAGTTGTGTCAGGTCTAATTCATTGGGAATGAATTGGAGTGTTACGATATGTTCTGATGCTGAGAGTGAAGTGTGTGAACACGATTTGGTAAAGGTAGCGGTGAGAGGCCATGTAGGAGTACATGGCGGGTTGTCTCACTGGAACCGTCCTTAAGCACCGAGTTCTATGTATGTTGTCCAATGACTCGATACTACCACACATTGGCCTCCGGGCGCTCCAAGCCCTCTCGACTTATTAACCAACTTGATCTCTGTCCAGGAGTCGCAACTAGTTTCTGGTGTTTGTAGGTAGTGCTATTTTTCTACCAAGTGGCACCCGGCAGGGTGGGCTTGGGACAGACTAGGCACACGTGGCACGGTGTACCAAGTGGCACCCGGATGGTGGGCTTGGGAACCCTGCTCACATCGTTTGGGGCCGTGAGCAACACCCCGGCCGGATCTCCTTGCGGATGGAACCCGAATAGGCGATAAACCTGGACTAGAGTCTTGTGTGGTTAGTCAGGTCGTGGCCGACACCCTCGCCAGGCTTCCGCTTGAAGGTTGCCGAGATACATGACGTGTACATGGCGGTAAGTGGCGAGAGCATGTGTGAAGAAGTACACCCCTGCAGGGTTAACATGATCTATTCGAATAGCCGGGTCCGCGGTTATGGACTTCTTGGATGCTTACATGGTACATAGACAACTTGAAGTGGATACCCTAAAAAGCTCAAGACAAGTGTGAGTGCTATGGATGGCCTTCTCGTAGGGAGACGGGGATGAATCCATAGTAGTGTATTGTGTGGTGATTAGTGGACTCGTGTACATTGTCTCACCTCAAGAGTTTCTGGTAGTCGTAGACAGGATAGCCATAGAGTCAAAGCTGGCTTGCTGCAACTAAACCCCACAGTACCCTCTTGATACAAATGCATGTATGCTAGGATCTGATGTAAGTCTTGCTGAGTACCTTTGTACTCATGTTGCTTCATTTATGTTTTTGCAGCGGAGACTTCGGTCTTACTAGTGTTCTCGTGGACTTCGACTAGTAGCTAGTACCTCAGCTACGATCTTGATCGGATATTGTAGATAGTCAGGCTCTTCAGCCTTTTTCATTTGTAGATGTCTGTACCCAGACATGTAATGCCTCCGCTTGTTGCTTGTATGCTCTGTATGATGGGTCTTGTGACCCCTGTTTGCAATAATTGCTATGATGGCTCTTCTGAGCCTTTATCTATTTGAGTTGTTGAGTTATGTTGTGATGCCATGTTGTACATCACATACTTGCATGTTATGCGTACGTGTAATGTGTATTGCTATGTGTGGGATCTGACTATCTAGTTGTTTATCCTTAGTAGTCTTTCTTACCGAGAAATGTCTCCTAGTGCTTCCACTGAGCCCTAGTAGCTTGCTACTGCTCCGGAACACTTAGGCTGGCCGGCATGTGTCCTTCTTCGATCCTGTGTCTGTCCCTTCGGGGAAATGTCACGCGATGAATACCGGAGTCCTGTTAGCCTGCTACAGCCCGGTTCACCGGAGTCCTGTTAGCCCAGTGCTACAGCCTGGATTCACTCGCTGATGACCGACACGTTCGATGCTGGGTCATGGATGCCTGTCCCTGTAAGTTAGTGCCACTTTGGGTTTACGACTAGCCATGTCAGCCCGGGCTCTTTGTCATATGGATGCCAGCGACACAATCATATACGTGTGCCAAAAGGCGCAAACGGTCCCGGGCGAAGGTAAGGCGACACCCGTGGGGATACCGTGCGTGAGGCCGCAAAGTGATATGAGGTGTTACATGCTAGACCTATGTGGCATCGAGTTGGGGTCCTGACAGTGGTGTTGATGCTCCATAACACAGAAGGCAATTCTTCCACCCAACAACCCGGCGTCCGCTTAAAGGAACCATAAGCCGGGGTTTGATACCCTTCAAGATTTCTTGATTAGCTCTCTGTAACGCCCCAGATATACTTTCCATATTTGTATCCAACTCTTGCCGTCCCCGGCGCTAAGTTATATTTATTTCTCGGGTTCGGGTCTTTGTCTCCGTGCGTTGTTTTCGTTTTCATGCATCTCATATCATGTCATCTCGTGCATTGCATTTGCATACATGTTCATCTCATGCATTCGAGCATTTTCCCCGTTGTCCGTTTTGCATTCCGGCATTTCGTTCTCTTCCGGTGGTCATTTCTACCTTTCTTTCTTGTGTGGGGTTTAAACATTTCCGGATTGGACCGAGTCTTGCCAAGCGGCCTTGGTTTACTACCGGTAGACCGCCTGTCAAGTTTCGGGTCATTTGGACTTCGTTTGATACTCCAACGGTTAACCGAGGGACCGAAAAGGCCTCGTGTGTGTTGAAGCCCAACACCCCCCCAAATTTGGCCCAAAACGCACCAAACTCTGCTCCATGTCCTAGAGCGTTCGATCACGATCGTGTGGGCGAAAACCGCACCTCATTTGGACTCTCCTAGCTCCCTCTATGCCTATATATACACCCCTCCGTTTTCGGATCTCTCCCTCTCCCCGAAACCCTAAAAAAAACATCCCCGCCAGATCCGCGCCGACGGACGTGTCCGCCCCCGGCCGGACATCGTCCGCCCGCCGCCGCCATCCAACCCGCCGCCGCCACGTGTCCCCGCGGGACCGCATCGCCGCCGCCGTCCCGGCCCGGGAGGCCCAGGAGGGGCCCCCGCGAGCCCGCGCCCCCGCGCCTCCTCCTTCCCCGAGCGCCGCCGCCTTCCGCGCCTCAGGCGACCGGCGCCGCCGCGGGACGCCGTCGCTTCCATCGCACCGGCCGCCGCCGCGCCGGGCCCCGCCGCCCGTCCGCTCCTCACCGCGCGCCCGCGCCTCCGGGGCCGCGCCCTCGCCCGCGGTCGGCCTCGCAGGGCCACCTCGCCGCCGCCTCGCCGGCCTCCCCCTCCTCCACCGGCTCCGGCGAGCTCGAGCTCCGCCGCCGGCGCCGCCTCGGCTTCCGCGCCGCGATCCCGATCTGGATCCGGTCGCGTGAACAGTAAACCCTAACCCCGATTTTTTTGCTAAGTCCTGAAAAATTTTGATCCATGTTGCTCTGTTCGAGGTCCCGTAACTTTGCAACGTAGATCCGTTTTGGGCATATGATATATCAAAATCTTCGCCTCGACATGTGCATCATTTCATTCCATTGCATCATTTGCATTTGAGGTCATCTTGATACCCAAAATGCTGTTAGAAGGAGGCTTCGTGAGTTAAATTGCAGATCCGTTAGTTCATCATGCACTTTTGTCATTTTTGCTATATTTAATTCGTGCATGATATGCCTGTGCGCCTTTGGGATGTATTGTGAAGCATTTTGTCTTCTTTCCAGAGGTGCCTCCCATGCATTTTTAGGATGTGTTTGTTGTCTTGTGCAAGCTTGCGAAGAGAGGTACCTGAGAACGCAGATTTCAGGGACTTAGTGATTTTCACTAAGTCTGGGATATTTTAGTTCATGATGCTATATGTCCAGCTTGTTTCCTAGTGATCCCTGCCTCTTTTGAGGATGATCAGTAAGGGAGTTTTGATATTTATGTTATGCTCTATCCATCCATGTGTTTGTTGGCATTTGTGGAGTGCTCTAGGTTGACTCAATCGAGCTTAACTTTTGCTTCGTTGTTAATCTGGGCAGATCGTCAACTTGTTTGCGATTTCGCCGATGCTACCGTTAGCGTTCCATGCATGCTATGCCTTCGTTCTTGCCATGTGTAGCTAGCACTTTGTGCCTTCTTGCTGGTTATATGCTTTCCTTGCCATGACTTGCACCGTAGTGAGTGCATCGAGCTCGTTTACATGCCTTCGTGAGTTAAATTTCAGCATGTCTCAGTTTTCACTAAGTCTGAAAACTGATTGTGTTCGAGCGATGTTCGTGAGCTCGGTAGAGTATTTTGTGAACCCTTTTGGCCCCAGGTCACTTTGGGTGTTTTATTAAGCTTGTTGAGTAGCTCCATGCCATGTTCTTACTTGTCATCTTCAGGTTTTCTACCATGTTGTTTTGCTGCTCCGAAGAGAGCTTCGTGATCTGAAATTTCAGACTAGTGTTGATTTCACTAAGTCTGAAATCTGTGTTGCATTTGCATTTTAGCTATGCTTGTTTGAACCTCTTAATGGATGAATTTGCCTATGGCTCAGTGCTAGTGTTTTGCCAACCATCTTGTGTACATCGCTGCCATGTATTTTGTTTTCATGTTTGGTGGCTGTAGCATGTTCATTTCGATGCATTTAGATGCCTACTTGCTGTAAATCGCAGACCGGTGTCATATCTTAAAACGCTCGCCATTTCTAAACTGTAGCTCCGATTCCTATGATCTTTATATCGTTTTCAAGCGATTTCATCCCCTCTATCCAGTGGCACACTTGGTTTTCCAAGTTGATGCCAGGTTCATGCATTTTCTGTCATATCTTGCATTTTGCATCCCGCATCGCATCCCGCATAGCATATCGTCATTTCATCATATTGCTTGGTCTTGCCCGTGGTTGATTGTATCCTTGTTGCTTGTTTGTCTTGTTGGGTAGAGCCGGGAGACGAGTTCGCTACCGAGGAGCCCGTTGAGTTTGCTTGTGAGGATCCAGTCAACTCTGACAACTGTGCAGGCAAGATGATCATACCCTCGAAATCACTACTATCTTTGCTATGCTAGTTTGCTCGCTCTTTTGCTTTGCCACTGCTTCGATGCCTACCATTTGCTTGTCAGCCTCCCAATTGCCATGTTGAACCTCTAACCCACCATTGTCCTAGCAAACCGTTGATTGGCTATGTTACCGCTTTGCTCAGCCCTTCTTATAGCGTTGTTAGTTGCAGGTGAAGATTGGAGCCGTTCCTTGTTGGAGCATTTATTTACTTGTTGGGATATCATTATATTGCTATGTTATATTAATGCATCTATATACTTGGTAAAGGGTGGAAGGCTCGGCCTCTCGCCTAGTGTTTTGTTCCACTCCTGCCGCCCTAGTTTCCGTCATATCGGTGTTATGTTCCCGGATTGTTGCGTCCCTTACGCGGTTGGGTTATAATGGGAACCCCTTGATAGTTCGCCTTGTTTAAAGCTTTTCCAGCAATGCCCAACATTGGTTTTACCATTTGCCACCTAGCCTCTTTTCCCTTGGGTTTCCGGAGCCCGAAGGTCATCTTATTTTAACCCCCCCCCGGGCCAGTGCTCCTCTGAGTGTTGGTCCAAACTAGAGCCCTGTGCAGCGCCCCCTCGGGGAAACTCGAGGTTTGGTTTTAGTTGTACGGAGCGCTCATCTGAGTGTGCCCTGAGAAAGAGATATGTGCAGCTCCTATCGGGATTTGTCGGCACATTCGGGCGGTGTTGCTGGACTTGTTTTAACCTGTCGAATCATCTTGTTGTACCGAGATACCGAGTCTGATCGGTGTGTCTTGGGTGGAGGTCTATTCCTTCGTTGACCGTGAGAGCTTGTTATGGGCTAAGTTGGGACCCCCCTACAGGGATTGATCTTTCGAAAGCCGTGCCCGCGGTTATGGGCGGATGGGAATTTGTTAATGTCCGGTTGTAGATCACTTGAACTAAATTTAATTAAAATGAATCAACCGTGTGTGTTACCGTGATGGCCCCTTCTCGGCGGAGTCCGGGTAGTGGACACGGTGTTGGAGTTATGCTTGCGCAGGATGTTCCTTTAGCTTCTCGCTCGTGCTTCGCCTTCTCTTCTCGCTCTCTTTTGCGTATAAGTTAGCCACCACATATGCTAGTCGCTTGCTGCAGCTCCACATATATTTGCCTTATCCATTCCTATGAGCTCAAATAGTTTTGATCGCGTGGGTGTGAGATTGCTGAGTCCCTGTGGCTCACAGATACTACAACTCCAGATGCAGGTCCAGGTGATTCCGCTCCAGTTGACGATTACGAGCTCAGGTGGGAGTTCGACGAGGACTCTCAGCGATACTATGTGTCTTTTCCGGATGATCAGTAGTGGTGCCTAGTTGGGGTTATCGATTCAGGACCTTGTCGCATGTTGGGGGTCTTTTCTATTTTGGCGCCGTAGTCGGGCCATGAGTGTTTGTTTGATGGATGTTATTTATGTACTCTGATGTGACGTGGCGAGTGTAAGCCAACTATGTTATCTCCCCCTTTTATTATGTATTACATGGGATGTTGTAATGATTGCCTGACTTGCGACATTGCTTTCAATGCGGTTATGCCTCTAAGTCGTGCCTCGACACGTGGGAGCTATAGCCGCATCGAGGGCGTTACAAGTTGGTATCAGAGCCTTCCCCGACCTTAGGAGCCCCATTGCTTGATCGTTTTTAGCAGCCGAGTTGTGTCTAGAAAAAATGTTTTGAGTCCTTAGGAATTATATATCGGAGAGCTTAGGAATTCTTTTTACTTCCCAGTCTCCTCATCGCTCTGGTAAGGCATCCTGGCGTAGAGTTTTGACTTTTCTCTTCTAAAAATTTCACTAAAATTTTTTTAGGATCACGCGAGTATCTTGGTTTTGTTCCGATGGTTTTGTGACGAGAACATTGTTCTTGGTGCCTCCTGTCTTTAGGGGTTGTGGCAGTGTCCCGGGGAGTTGAGCTCCGAGGTGTTGTCGTCACAATTTTATCGTTGCAATTCTGGTATACTTGAGATATGTTCGCCGACATCGAAAATCTCTTTTATGCAGTTCGTTGGTGAGATAACCTCGACGCCACCCAGTACTGGGGCGGGAGTTCGGGAGTATCGCCATAACTTGTATAACGGATGCTTTTCGAAGGTTGAGGTAGATGGTTTCCGAAGTTTTCCTGGTTATGTGTTGAAGGATGGATACAGCTGGATGTAGGATTTGCTAGTTTGGGTGAGATATTGTGCTTCCCCTGTATCCCCAACACCTGATTGCATAACCGGAAAGGTTCGGGAGTTTCATAGGTGGGAATTCTAGTAGCTCTAGTTCTTCTTCCACGGATATTGGTTTGAGATTGGGATTTCTTACCGATTATTCGTTCTTGATCCGTACCTTGTTGATTTATTTCTCTACCTTAATTCTTCGTGGCTTCGCAGTTTATGGATATGTGATCATTTGAAGAGGAATGCATTCGTTCATTTTGTTCGGATGTGAAGACTATATGTTGCAATTTTCATTCCGTTGGATTCAGCTTCTATATTGTTGTCTATCTATGTGCTAATGGGGGTCAACCTCTTCAGGATGGCTCCTCCAACGCGCACCACTCAAGGGTGCTCAAGTATTCTCCAAGCTTGATCTCCGTATGGGTTATCATCAGATTCGTATTCGTGAGCAAGATATTCCGAAGACGGCATTCAGAACAAGCTTTGGTTCATATGAATACACCGTCATGTCTTTTGGCCTCGCCAACGCTCCTCCGACGTTCTCTCGCATGATGAACTTCATCTTCAACCCCTACACCAATGAATTCGTTTTGGTCTATCTCGACGACATTCTGGTTTTCTCGAAGAACAAGGAAGATCATGCCAAGCACTTGCGTTTGGTACTTGACAAGCTCAGAGAACATCAGTTCTACGCCAAGTTCTCCAAGTGTGAATTTTGGCTCGATGAGGTTCTTTATCTTGGTCATATCATCTCCGCCAAGGGCATTTCCGTGAACCCTGAGAAGGTGTCTGCAATTGTGAATTGGGAACCTCCTCAGAACGTGAAGCAACTCCGCAGTTTCCTCGGTCTCGCAAGCTATTGCAGAAGATTCGTTGAAAACTTTTCTAAGATCGCCAAGCCTCTCTCAAATCTTCTTCAGAAGCACGTCAAGTACGTTTGGTCTCCGGAGTGTAATATTGCTTTCAACACTTTGAAAGAGAAATTGATCACTGCTCCAGTTCTGACTCCACCTGATGAAACCAAGCCGTACGAGGTCTTTTGTGATGCCTCTCTCCAAGGTCTCGGTGCTGTACTGATGCAAGAGAAGAAAGTTGTTGCTTATACCTCTCGCCAGTTGAAACCTAATGAGAAGAACTACCCCACTCATGATCTCGAGTTGGCGGCAGTTGTGCACGCTTTGTTAACTTGGAGACATCTTCTATTGGGAAGGAAAGTGGATATTTTCACTGATCACAAGAGTCTCAAGTACATCTTCACTCAGCCTAATCTCAACCTAAGGCAGACTCGATGGGTCGAAATGATTCAAGAGTACAATCCGAGTATCGAGTATACTCCAGGCAAGGCTAATGTGATTGCTGACGCTTTGAGCAGAAAAGCATATTGCAACAGTCTGATTCTCAAGCCTTATCAACCCGAGCTTTGTGAAGCTTTCCGCAAACTGAATCTGCAAGTTGTTCCTCAAGGTTTCCTCGCCAACCTTCAAGTCTCTCCTACCTTAGAAGACCAGATTCGCCAAGCCCAACTTCTTGATGCTATGGTGAAGAAGGTGAAGATTGGTATTGCAAAGAGTCAGTCCAAGTACAAGTGCTACCGACTTGATGACAAGGACACTCTCTTCTTCGAGGATCGAATTGTTGTGCCCAAAGGTGAACTCCGTAAGGTGATCATGAACGAGGCTCACAACTCTCTCCTCTCCATCCACCCTGGTAGTACGAAGATGTATCAGGACCTCAAGCAAGCTTATTGGTGGACTCGAATGAAGCGCGAGATCGCTCAATTCGTGAATGAATGTGATGTCTGCAGAAGAGTGAAGGCAGAACACCAAAGGCCAGCTGGTCTCCTCCAACCTCTTGCCATTCCAGAATGGAAGTTTGACCACATTGAAATGGACTTCGTGACTGGGTTTCCAAAGTCCAAGCGTGGCAATGATGCTATATTTGTTGTCATCGACAAGCTCACCAAAGTGGCTCATTTTCTGCCTATCAAGGAGTCAATCACTGCAGCTCAATTGGCGGAACTCTATACCTCTCGCATTGTCTCTCTGCACGGTATTCCTCAAGTGATATCTTCAGACCGTGGCAGCATCTTTACCTCCAAGTTTTGGGATTCTTTTCAGAAGGCCATGGGCACCAACATCCGCTTCAGCACAGCGTTCCATCCTCAAACAAGCGGTCAAGTCGAGCGTGTCAATCAGATTCTTGAAGATATGCTCAGGGCTTGTGTGATCTCCTTCGGCATGAAGTGGGAGGATTGTCTTCCTTATGCTGAATTCTCGTACAACAACAGCTTTCAAGCAAGTTCGGGCAAGGCCCCCTTTGAAATTCTGTATGGCAGGAAGTGCCGTACCCCTCTCAACTGGTCTGAAACCGGTGAACGTCAGCTGCTAGGTAATGACTTAATCACAGAAGCAGAAGAAATGTGCAAAGTCATTCGTGATAACCTCAAAGCAGCCCAGTCCCGCCAGAAGTGCTACTATGATAGTAAGCACCGTGATCTGGTTTTCGAGATTGGAGATCATGTTTACCTCCGCGTCTCTCCCATGAAAGGTACTCGTCGCTTCGGTATCAAAGGGAAGCTTGCCCCTAGATACGTGGGAGCTTTCAAGATTGTCAGCAAGAGAGGCGACCTCGCCTACCAACTCGAGCTTCCTTCAAACTTTGCAAATGTTCATGATGTGTTCCATGTCTCTCAGCTTCGAAAGTGCTTCAAGACTCCTGACCGCACCGTCAACTTCGAGGACATTGAGCTCCAAGAAGATCTCTCCTATCGTGAGCACCCAGTTGCTATTCTTGAAGAGACTGAACGCAAGACTCGCAACAAGTCAATCAAATTCCTCAAAGTTAAGTGGTCTCACCATTCCGACCGTGAAGCTACCTGGGAACGCGAGGATCACCTCCGTTCTGAATACCCGGAGTTCTTTCAGTCCTAGATCTCGGGACGAGATCTTTTCGTAGTGGTGGAGTGTTGTAACGCCCCAGATATACTTTCCATATTTGTATCCAACTCTTGCCGTCCCCGGCGCTAAGTTATATTTATTTCTCGGGTTCGGGTCTTTGTCTCCGTGCGTTGTTTTCGTTTTCATGCATCTCATATCATGTCATCTCGTGCATTGCATTTGCATACATGTTCATCTCATGCATTCAAGCATTTTCCCCGTTGTCCGTTTTGCATTCCGGCATTTCGTTCTCTTCCGGTGGTCATTTCTACCTTTCTTTCTTGTGTGGGGTTTAAACATTTCCGGATTGGACCGAGTCTTGCCAAGCGGCCTTGGTTTACTACCGGTAGACCGCCTGTCAAGTTTCGGGTCATTTGGACTTCGTTTGATACTCCAACGGTTAACCGAGGGACCGAAAAGGCCTCGTGTGTGTTGCAGCCCAACACCCCCCCAAATTTGGCCCAAAACCCACCAAACTCTGCTCCATGTCCTAGAGCGTTCGATCACGATCGTGTGGGCGAAAACCGCACCTCATTTGGACTCTCCTAGCTCCCTCTATGCCTATATATACACCCCTCCGTTTTCGGATCTCTCCCTCTCCCCGAAACCCTAAAAAAAAACATCCCCGCCAGATCCGCGCCGACGGACGTGTCCGCCCCCGGCCGGACATCGTCCGCCCGCCGCCGCCATCCAACCCGCCACCGCCACGTGTCCCCGCGGGACCGCATCGCCGCCGCCGTCCCGGCCCGGGAGGCCCAGGAGGGGCCCCCGCGAGCCCGCGCCCCCGCGCCTCCTCCTTCCCCGAGCGCCGCCGCCTTCCGCGCCTCCGGCGACCGGCGCCGCCGCGGGACGCCGTCGCCGCCACCGCACCGGCCGCCGTCGCCGCCACCGCACCGGCCGCCGCCGCGCCGGGCCCCGCCGCCCGTCCGCTCCTCGCCGCGCGCCCGCGCCTCCGGGGCCGCGCCCTCGCCCACGGTCGGCCTCGCCGGGCCACCTCGCCGCCGCCTCGCCGGCCTCCCCCTCCTCCACCGGCTCCGGCGAGCTCGAGCTCCGCCGCCGGCGCCGCCTCGGCTTCCGCGCCGCGATGCCGATCTGGATCCGGTCGCGTGAACAGTAAACCCTAACCCCGATTTTTTTGCTAAGTCCTGAAAATTTTTGATCCATGTTGCTCTGTTCGAGGTCCCGTAACTTTGCAACCGTAGATCCGTTTTGGGCATATGACATATCAAAATCTTCGCCTCGACATGTGCATCATTTCATTCCATTGCATCATTTGCATTTGAGGTCATCTTGATACCCAAAATGCTGTTAGAAGGAGGCTTCGTGAGTTAAATTGCAGATCCGTTAGTTCATCATGCACTTTTGTCATTTTTGCTATATTTAATTCGTGCATGATATGCCTGTGCCCCTTTGGGATGTATTGTGAAGCATTTTGTCTTCTTTCCAGAGGTGCCTCCCATGCATTTTTAGGATGTGTGTGTTGTCTTGTGCAAGCTTGCGAAGAGAGGTACCTGAGAACGCAGATTTCAGGGACTTAGTGATTTTCACTAAGTCTGGGATATTTTAGTTCATGATGCTATATGTCCAGCTTGTTTCCTAGTGATCCGTGCCTCTTTTGAGGATGATCAGTAAGGGAGTTTTGATATTTATGTTATGCTCTATCCATCCATGTCTTTGTTGGCATTTGTGGAGTGCTCTAGGTTGACTCAATCGAGCTTAACTTTTGCTTCGTTGTTAATCTGGGCAGATCGTCAACTTGTTTGCGATTTCGCCGATGCTACCGTTAGCGTTCCATGCATGCTATGCCTTCGTTCTTGCCATGTGTAGCTAGCACTTTGTGCCTTCTTGCTGGTTATATGCTTTCCTTGCCATGACTTGCACCGTAGTGAGTGCATCGAGCTCGTTTACATGCCTTCGTGAGTTAAATTTCAGCATGTCTCAGTTTTCACTAAGTCTGAAAACTGATTGTGTTCGAGCGATGTTCGTGAGCTCGGTAGAGTATTTTGTGAACCCTTTTGGCCCCAGGTCACTTTGGGTGTTTTATTAAGCTTGTTGAGTAGCTCCATGCCATGTTCTTACTTGT
The DNA here is from genome assembly GCF_018294505.1 of Triticum aestivum. Taxonomy (NCBI): domain Eukaryota; kingdom Viridiplantae; phylum Streptophyta; class Magnoliopsida; order Poales; family Poaceae; genus Triticum; species Triticum aestivum. Next base: position 544,487,138 of record NC_057795.1, read on the forward strand.
CATCTTCAGGTTTTCTACCATGTTGTTTTGCTGCTCCGAAGAGAGCTTCGTGATCTGAAATTTCAGACTAGTGTTGATTTCACTAAGTCTGAAATCTGTGTTGCATTTGCATTTTAGCTATGCTTGTTTGAACCTCTTAATTGATGAATTTGCCTATGGCTCAGTGCTAGTGTTTTGCCAACCATCTTGTGTACATCACTGCCATGTATTTTGTTTTCATGTTTGGTGGCTGTAGCATGTTCATTTCGTTGCATTTAGATGCCTACTTGCTGTAAATCGCAGACCGGTGTCATATCTTAAAACGCTCGCCATTTCTAAACCGTAGCTCCGATTCCTATGATCTTTATATCGTTTTCAAGCGATTTCATCCCCTCTATCCAGTGGCACACTTGGTTTTCCAAGTTGATGCCAGGTTCATGCATTTCTGTCATATCTTGCATTTTGCATCCCGCATCGCATCCCGCATAGCATATCGTCATTTCATCATATTGCTTGGTCTTGCCCGTGGTTGATTGTATCCTTGTTGCTTGTTTGTCTTGTTGGGTAGAGCCGGGAGACGAGTTCGCTACCGAGGAGCCCGTTGAGTTTGCTTGTGAGGATCCAGTCAACTCTGACAACTGTGCAGGCAAGATGATCATACCCTCGAAATCACTACTATCTTTGCTATGCTAGTTTGCTCGCTCTTTTGCTTTGCCACTGCTTCGATGCCTACCATTTGCTTGTCAGCCTCCCAATTGCCATGTTGAACCTCTAACCCACCATTGTCCTAGCAAACCGTTGATTGGCTATGTTACCGCTTTGCTCAGCCCTTCTTATAGCGTTGTTAGTTGCAGGTGAAGATTGGAGCCGTTCCTTGTTGGAGCATTTATTTACTTGTTGGGATATCATTATATTGCTATGTTATATTAATGCATCTATATACTTGGTAAAGGGTGGAAGGCTCGGCCTCTCGCCTAGTGTTTTGTTCCACTCCTGCCGCCCTAGTTTCCGTCATATCGGTGTTATGCTCCCGGATTGTTGCGTCCCTTACGCGGTTGGGTTATAATGGGAACCCCTTGATAGTTCGCCTTGCTTAAAGCTTTTCCAGCAATGCCCAACATTGGTTTTACCATTTGCCACCTAGCCTCTTTTCCCTTGGGTTTCCGGAGCCCGAAGGTCATCTTATTTTAACCCCCCCCGGGCCAGTGCTCCTCTGAGTGTTGGTCCAAACTAGAGCCCTGTGCAGCGCCCCCTCGGGGAAACTCGAGGTTTGGTTTTAGTTGTACGGAGCGCTCATCTGAGTGTGCCCTGAGAAAGAGATATGTGCAGCTCCTATCGGGATTTGTCGGCACATTCGGGCGGTGTTGCTGGACTTGTTTTAACCTGTCGAATCATCTTGTTGTACCGAGATACCGAGTCTGATCGGTGTGTCTTGGGTGGAGGTCTATTCCTGCGTTGACCGTGAGAGCTTGTTATGGGCTAAGTTGGGACCCCCCTACAGGGATTGATCTTTCGAAAGCCGTGCCCGCGGTTATGGGCGGATGGGAATTTGTTAATGTCCGGTTGTAGATCACTTGAACTAAATTTAATTAAAATGAATCAACCGTGTGTGTTACCGTGATGGCCCCTTCTCGGCGGAGTCCGGGTAGTGGACACGGTGTTGGAGTTATGCTTGCGCAGGATGTTCCTTTAGCTTCTCGCTCGTGCTTCGCCTTCTCTTCTCGCTCTCTTTTGCGTATAAGTTAGCCACCACATATGCTAGTCGCTTGCTGCAGCTCCACATATATTTGCCTTATCCATTCCTATGAGCTCAAATAGTTTTGATCGCGTGGGTGTGAGATTGCTGAGTCCCTGTGGCTCACAGATACTACAACTCCAGATGCAGGTCCAGGTGATTCCGCTCCAGTTGACGATTACGAGCTCAGGTGGGAGTTCGACGAGGACTCTCAGCGATACTATGTGTCTTTTCCGGATGATCAGTAGTGGTGCCTAGTTGGGGTTATCGATTCAGGACCTTGTCGCATGTTGGGGGTCTTTTCTATTTTGGCGCCGTAGTCGGGCCATGAGTGTTTGTTTGATGGATGTTATTTATGTACTCTGATGTGACGTGGCGAGTGTAAGCCAACTATGTTATCTCCCCCTTTTATTATGTATTACATGGGATGTTGTAATGATTGCCTGACTTGCGACATTGCTTTCAATGCGGTTATGCCTCTAAGTCGTGCCTCGACACGTGGGAGCTATAGCCGCATCGAGGGCGTTACACTCTCTCCGCTTGACCATTGGTCTGGGGGTGCGCCACGGAAGCTAAGTCAAGCTGGATGTGCTCTCTCTGACAGAAATCTTCCATCTCACCTTTAGAAAGGTTTGTGCCATTATCCGTGATGATGCTGTATGGAAAACCAAAGCGGAAGATAATCTTTTTGAGAAATTGAACCGCCGTAGCCGCATCACACTTGATGACAGGCTCCGCTTCAACCCATTTGGTGAACTTATCAACCGCCACCAGCAATTGGGTCTTCTTATCCTTGGAGCGCTTAAAGGGTCCCACCATATCAAGCCCCCAAGTGGCAAATGGCCAAGTGATGGGAATCATCCTTAATTGTTGAGCCGGAACATGAGCTCTGCGTGAAAACTTTTGACAAGCGTCACACTATTTTACCAGATCCTCCGCATCAGCGTGAGCTGTCAACTAGTAGAACCCATGGCGAAAAGCTTTAGCAACCAGAGACTTTGAACCGGCATGATGACCGCAATCCCCTTCATGAATTTCCCGTAGGATCTCTTGGCTTTCTTCCAGAGAAACACAACGCTGAAATAGACCTGAAACATTGCAGCGGTGTAACTCGCCATTGTGAATGACCATGGACTTGGATCGTCGGACTATCTGCTGGGCCAGGACTTCATCATCTGGTAACTCGCCCCGGCTCATATATGCCAGATATGGAACTGTCCAATCCGGCACAACATGTAAAGTGGCCACCAATTGCGCCTCCGGATCAGGAATAGCCAAATCCTCCTCTGTAGGCAACTTAACAGACAAGTTATGCAAGATATCTAAAAAGGTATTGGGAGGTACTAGTTTACGCTGAGATCCAAGCTGGCTCAAAGCGTCCGCTGCTTTGTTTTTGCGCCGATCGATATGCTCAACCTGATACCCTTTGAAGTGACCCACCACAATATCCACCTCACGTTTGTAAGCCGCCATGAGTGGATCCTTAGAATCCCAAGTACCAGAGACTTGCTGAGCCACCAGATCAGAGTCTCCAAAGCATCGTACCCGGCTTAAATTCATCTCCTTTCCCACATGGAGCTCGTGGAGCAAAGCCTCGTACTCAGCTGCATTGTTAGTACAGGGGAACATTAAATGGAGGACATAACGAATTTTATCACCTCGAGGGAAGTAAGGAAAACTCCAGCCCCCGAGCCCTCCAATTGCCTGGATCCATCAAAGTGAATAGTCCAGTATGTATTATCCAGTTTGTCCTCTGGTGCTTGCAACTCGGTCCAGTCATTGATAAAATTAACAAGTGTGTGAGACTTGATGGCTGTTCGAGGCACATACTTCAAACCATGTGGACCAAGCTCAATCGCCCACTTTGCAACCCGGCCAGTTGCCTCCCTGTTCTGAATTATATCACCCAAAGGAGATAAACTGACAACTGGGATGGCCTTGAAAGTATTGTTTGAGCTTCCGACTTGCCATAAAAACTCCATATACCAGCTTCTGCCAATGCAGATATCGCTACTTTGACTCGATAAGCACCTCACTGATATAGTAAATCGGCCGTTGAACCGGATACTCCTTACCAGCCTCCTTGCGCTCCACCACAATTGCCACACTGACAGCATGGGCATTAGCAGCCACGTACAACAACAAGGGCTCTTTGTCAACCGGAGCGGCAAGGACCGGCGGTTCAGCCAACTGCCGCTTCAAGTCTTCAAATGCCGCATTAGCCGCATCACTCTAGACAAAGGTGTCTGTTTTCTTCAACATCTTATATAGAGGGATCGCCTTCTCTCCCAAACGGCTGATAAACCGGCTTAGGGCTGCAATTCGACCTGCTAGACGCTGAACATCATTGATGCACGCCGATTTAGCCAAGGATGTAATCGCTTTGATCTTCTCCGGATTAGCCTCAATGCCTCTGTTGGACACCAGAAAACCTAGAAGCTTGCCTGCCGGAACACCAAAAACACACTTGTCCGGATTGAGCATCATCTTGTAAACACGGAGATTGTCAAAGGTCTCCTTGAGATCATTTATCAATGTCTCCTTCTTCCTGGACTTTACCACAATGTCATCAACATAGGCATGAACATTGCGCCCAATCTGAGTGTGAAGGCAATTCTACACACAGCGCTGATAAGTTGCCTGGGCACTCTTGAGCCCAAAGGGCATAGAAACATAGCAGAAGGCTCCAAAGGGAGTGATGAATGGGTCTTCTCCTGGTCCTTAACTGCCATTTTGATCTGATGATAGCCTGAATAAGCATCCAAGAAACTCAAATGCTCACAACCCGCCGTCGCATCAATGATCTGATCAATACGCGGGAGAGCAAAAGGATCGGCCGGACAAGCCTTGTTCAAATCTGTGTAATCCACAGACATGCGCCAAGTGCCCTTTTTCTTAAGAACAAGCACCAGATTAGCCAACCACTGAGGGTGAAACACTTCAACGATAAACCCAGCAGCCAACAGCCGGGCTACCGCTTCACCAATTACCTTGCGTCTCTCCTCGTTAAAGCAGCGAAGAAATTGCTTGACCGGTTTAAACTTGGGATCAATATTGAGAGTGTGCTCAGCGAGTTCCCTCGGTACACCTGGCATGTCAGAAGGCTTCCATGCAAAAATGTCCCGGTTCTCACGGATGAACTCGATGAGCGCGCTTTCCTATTTCGGATCCAGATTTCTGCTGATGCTAAACTGTTTGGACGAATCACCAGGAACAAAGTCAACAAGTTTAGTCTCATCAGTCGGTTTGAATGTCAGGTTCAGGTCATGCTCAGTTGTGGGCTTCTTCAGAGGAGTCATATCTGTCGGATCAACATTATCTTTATAGAACTTCAACTCATCTGTAGCACAAAACGACTCAACATAGGCCGCATCTCCTTCCTCGCAATCCAAAGTGATCTTACGACTTCCGTGAACCGTGATGGTCCCTTTGTGACCCGGCATCTTAAGCTGCAAGTAAATATAACAAGGCCTTGCCATGAACTTTGCATAAGCCGGTCGCCCAAACAGTGCATGGTACGGGCTCTGGATCCTCACCACTTCAAAGGTCAATGTCTCAGACGGGGAGTCATGTTCATCACCAAACACAACCTCCAAAGCGATCTTACCAACAGGATATGCCGATTTACCTGGTACCACACCATGGAAAACAGTGTTGGACGGTTTAAGACTCTTGTCTGTCAACCCCGTGCGATGGAAGGTCTCATAATACAGAATGTTGATACTGCTCCCTCCATCCATGAGTACCTTGGTGAACTTATAACCTCCCACCCGAGGTGCCACCACCAAAGCCAGGTGACCCGGATTGTCAACCCGGGGTGGATGATCCTCTCTGCTCCACACATTAGGTTGCTCGGACCACCGCCGGTAACGTGGTACTGCCGGTTCAACAGCATTAACAACCCTCTTGTGAAGCTTCTGATCACGCTTGCACAAACTAGTGGTGAACACATAATACTGCCCACCATTCAACTGCTTTGGGTGACTCTCGTAACCCGACTGCTGCTGATTTCCTTGATTATTCTGCTGGTTATTACCATGTTGGTTGTTCTGGTTGCCCTGATTATTCTGAAATCCAGAGTTTGAACCGCCGCCACCATGAAAACCTGCACCTGAATCGCTCGATGGACCCTGATCATACTGGAAAAGATCAGAGTTTTTGAACTCCTTCATAATGTGACAATCTTTCCAGAGGTGTGTTGCAGGAACCTCCTTGGTCCCATGCTTTTGGCAGGGCTGATTTAACAAGCGCTCCAGATTCATTCTGCCGCCACGCTGGGGCGGTTTACCCTTTCGACGATGCACATTAGTGTTAGCCACAAAATATGAGTCCGCTTTACGCTTACCATTATTCCTTGGTTGTGCTGCTATCCCTTTGCACCGTCGTTCTTCTTTCCCTTCTTCGGTTTCTCCTCATCAGAATCAGGATCCTTGGTATTATCAGAATCGACATACTTGACCAAGGCGGCCATAAGGGTGCCCATTTTATTGCAGTGGCGCTTGAGCCGTACCAACTTCATCTTCAGTGACTTAAACCGGCAATTGCGTTCCAGAGTGATGATTGCTTGACCAGCGTTGATCCGGTCCGATGAATGCAAAACTTCTGAAACCCGGCGCACCCAATGAGTTGTTGACTTGTTCTCCCCTTGAACACAGGCATCCAAATCCACAAAGGACATATGTTGTTTATAGGTATCCTTGAAATTGGCTATGAACCGGGCCTTCAACTGGTCCCATGACTCAATGGAGTTAGCTGGTAAGTTTTTCAACCATGTTCGGGCTGTTCCCTCCAACATCATCGTGAACTACTTTGCACAAGCCGCCTCATCCACATCCAGCATCTCCATTTCCATCTCATAACTTTCCACCCATGCCTCGGGTGGTTGATCAGCGGTGTAATTCGGTACCTTCCGTGGGCCCTTGAAGTCCTTAGGCAGTCGCACATTACGGAGAGCCAGAATAAGACACGGTACTCCCCAAGAACTGAAAGAAAGCCCGGTGCCTCGGTCTACTAACGCTGCTGGCTGAACCGGGGCGGGTTGATAACAACCCGTATGCTGTGCTGCTAAAGCGGCCTCCCTTCGCGCTCTACCATTTTCCACCACGTCTTGAGCGTTCACATCACCACGTGCCGGATTAGGCCCTTGAGGGACAATGCAGCGCTGCGCACTGCTAGATACTTCCGGTTCATCTATATGCCTGCTATAGCTTTTGCTCGGACGTGGGGTCGAGTGAATCATATCTCGGCTATACGAGTAAGCTTTCTGCTGCGTCATAGCCATTTGAAGAAGATCCCTGGCCCGCCGTGTCTCAACCGCCGCTAGCGATTCACCCTCTATTGGAATAGCTGCCAACAGGGATGTCGCGGCTATCATATTGTCCAAAGGTGTGGAGAAGTGACCCGGTGGGGGTGTAGTATACCGTGGCGGGTTGTCCGTCCGAGGTGGACCCATCACCTGAGGTTGATCCGGCGCTCCGGTCCTTGGCGCAATAGTCCGGTTCACTGCAGCCGGATTACTAGTCCCTGCTGCTGGCGTACCATAGAGGTTCATCGCATTATAATCCGCCGGCAGGTGAGACAGGTGTCTCCTCTTGAATACTACATTGGAAGCGTTTTGATCCATTAACAGGCGATAATTCTCAGATTGAATCCTTTGCGCCTGGAAATCTAAAGCGGCCCGCTCCTCAGTCATCCGGATCTCTTCCACTACCAAATCTTCCTTGGCTTGTGTTATCTGATCCTTTAGCCTTGCAATGTCCGCATTATGCTGATCCTGCGTTGCTGATGTAACTGCCGTGGTCAACAAGGTTGCCCAGGCATCCATTAAACCGGGAGAACTTGAGCCGGCCGGCGCGCGGAGCTTCCTGCCCCTGCTACCGGCCCGGACGCTGCCGCAGTAGAATTTTGCAAGGTTGGCTGTGTTCCGGCCATGAAGATCCTGACGTGGTTCGGCGGTTCAAGAAATTCCAGAATACTGGTGCCATCAGAATACCCATCAAACACGACATCCTGAACTTGGGACAGGGATTCGGTTTCACCAGTGGATGATTTGCCGTCGGAATAAACGACCGTCTCACCTTCAGACACTGGTCCAGATCCGATCCTGTGAACACATCCCACGAACGCACGCTTCATGGCAGGCTGAATCCGGGCGAGACTTGCACGCTGAGCCGTTTCGACGAGGTCGGTGCAGATGTCCGGCTCAGGGCCCGGTTCACCGATTGTCGGTGTCAAAACTGGCGGATCTCGGGTAGGGGGTCCCGAACTATGCGTCTAGGCGGATGGTAACAGGAGACAAGGGACACGATGTTTTTACCCAGGTTCGGGCCCTCTCGATGGAGGTAAAACCCTACTCCTGCTTGATTAATATGGATGATATGGGTAGTACAAGAGTAGATCTACCACGAGATCAGAGAGGCTAAACCCTAGAAGCTAGCCTATGGTATGATTGTTGTTCGTCCTACGGACTAAAACCCTCCGGTTTATATAGACACCGGAGAGGGCTAGGGTTACACAGAGTCGGTTACAATGGGAGGAGATCTACATATCCGTATCGCCAAGCTTGCCTTCCATGCCAAAGAAAGTCCCATCCGGACACGAGACGAAGTCTTCAATCTTGTATCTTCATAGTCCGGGAGTCCGGCCAAAGGTCATAGTCCGGCCATCCGGACACCCCCTAATCCAGGACTCCCTCAGTAGCCCCTGAACCAGGCTTCAATGACGATGAGTCCGGCGCACAAATTGTTCGGCATTGCAAGGCGGGTTCCTCCTCCGAATACTTCATAGAAGATGTTGAACACAAGGATAGTGTCCGGATCTGCAAAATAAGTTCCACATACCACCGTAGAGAGAATAATATTTGTACAAATCTAATCTGCTGACGTACTCCGTAGCGTGACATCATGCCACAGCCAAGCCTTTATTCGAATCATTTTACTGTTCCACCTCAGCGTGTTTAGCGAGGCGGTTTCCTTGGCACGTCTTGTCAAAGCAGAGATCATGTCCCCTTATTCCGGGATTCTCATCAATACGGGCGTGGGTAACCCAACCACGCCATTAATCATGGTGCTTGGGAGATAAGCGAGTTTTACTAGGCTGGTGGGGGCACATAGTTTCGGCCGCCCATATAAGGGGATAAGGATCCACCCTTTCCATCTACGCCTTCTTCCTCCCTTTCTTATCCATTTCCGCGCACTCGAGCTCCAGCGCCCAAGTCCGCACTTCCCACCTCGACCTTCTCCAACCATGTCCAGAGCGGGAGGCAGGTGGATGGCTTCCTCCGTCACGGAGGGACAAATCAAAAAGCTGAGGGAAGCCGGATACTTGTCCAACGACATCGCGCAGATGAGGGGCAGCTCATCCCCACCCCCAGGCCCCATGAGAGGGTGGTATTTCTCCCCCATTTCCTCCGCGGACTGGGCTTCCCACTCCACCCATTTGTCCGGGGGCTCATGTTCTACTACGTCCTGGATTTCCACGATCTGGCCCCGAACTTCATCCTCAACATCTCGGCGTTTATCGTCGTGTGCGAGGTCTTTCTCTGCATCAAGCCCCACTTCGGCCTATGGCTGAAGACCTTCAATGTAAAGCCACATGTTGTGGGTGGCCAGCAGGCGGAGTGTGGAGGCGCCATGGTGGGCAAGATGCCCAACGTCACATGGCTCGAGGGCTCCTTTGTGGAGACCATCAAGGGGTGGCAATCGGGGTGGTTCTACATCACCGAGCCACGCGACCCTGAATGGGCGGCGGCCCCCGAATTCCGATCTGACATCCCCACAAGGCTTACCTCTTGGAAAGAGACGGGCCTGTCGTGGGGTGATTCGGAAGAGGTGACCGGACTCCAAACCTGCGTCCAAAACCTGATGGACAAGAAGGTTAAACTTGTCAACATAGTCCAGGTCATGCTCTTCCGCCGTATCCTCCCGTGTCAACGACGGGCTTTCAACTTGTGGGAGTTTGACCCGGCCCAGCACCAGACTTTGTCCAGGCTCTTCGACACAACGCACGAAGACGCCTGGAAGGTGCTATTCAAGGGCTCCGAGGTTTCCCCTCCAATTACCGAGGATCGCAGATTCTGCGCGAAGCGCCAAGCCAGTGCAGTAAGCTCGTTTTACCCTTTACAGGGTACTTGTTTTTTCATAGTTTGACTCTATGCGGGATCTAAGCTCTCGCTCCTTTGACAGGACTCGAAGAGGACGTCCGGACAGATCGACTGTCCGGCTCCTTTGCCCGAAGGCCCAGCAGACGCCCGCTTGGCAAAGCTGCTGGTTCCGGCACCTCACGTGGTGCCGGAGGAGAAGGCCAAGAAGAAGGCCACGGGAACTCGAAGGAGCTCCCGGCGCCTGGTGGTGTCGGACTCATCGCCCGATGACCCCAAAGCGCACTCCTCCTCCGAAGACGAGGAGGAGGAAGAAGAAGCCTCTCCCCCTCCAACAGGGGGAGGAAAGAAGAGAAAGGCCGCCCCAACTGGGGAGGCCGGAGGGTCCAAGAAGGGGAAGACCCTTCTTCCGGACTACGCCTCCGATGCCGAAGACGGCGGAGAGGCTTGGCCATCCGGGGCCAAGCCCCTAGCAAAATCGTAATATCCGGATACCAGAATAACTCATGGCGCTCCTTTATTGCACAGTACATTCTGACGCCGAATATAATCATGCAGTCCGCCCAAGGCTAAGCTCGGCGATTCGTCGAGCGGCTCCCTGGATTCGTCAGATGTGAATAGTGCTTCACTCCCGACTGCTACCTCCCCTCGCCCTACGGACGATGCCGAGGTCGAGTACCAAAAGGGGCTAAACCAGGAGGAGGTGGTCCTGGAGGCGCCGCAAGGCGACCTCCCGGACTCCAGGCCCAAAGGGGATAAAACCCCGGAGGGATCTGTGTCCGACCCTGGGCCGGACACCGCACCGGAACCTTTAGTGGTTCCGGAGTCCGGCAGGCGGCCCCTTCGCAAGAAGGGCAAGCCTACGACGCCAGCGGCCTCCGTCCAACCGGAGGCGCCGGACAATTTATTGGAGGTGCTTAACGGTGGAGCACCGCACTATTATGAGTGCAGTGATCCAGAAGGTTCAGTCCGCCAAAAGCGGGCTGACAGAAGCCTGTGCTAGTCTTCTAACAGGCTTCGAGGTATGTATTTAAAACATGTAAAAATGTTACCGCATAGACAGTAGCCCCTGATGCTCAGTTTGGTGTTCGGAAAGAAAAACCGGACTGAGGATCTAAAAAGATATATGCAGGAGTCTAACATAAATATGTCAATATGGGAATGCAGGCTACGCTGTTGACCTCTGCCGCACTGACTGCGGAGGTCGATGCATTGAAGCAGAGCCTCGAGCGGTCCGAGAACGAGCTCGGCCGTGCCAAGAAGCGGCTCGAGGACAAGGAAGGTAGGTAGTACCTTATGTAAGTATATAAAAAATACCTGGTTGCAAATAATGACAGGACCAACATGGGTGTTTACAGGGGCCACCACCGAGGTGGCGACCCTAAAGGAAGCGCTGTCCAAGGCCGAAGACAATGCGGCCGTGGAGCGCACCAAGTGAGAGAAACAAGAGGCGCGGGTGGTGGAGGTGCAGCAAGAGGTCGATGCTCTTGTGAAAAAAACACGAGAATTTAGAGCATGACTCAAAGACTCGAGAGTCCGAGCTTGCCTCGGCACTTGAAAGCGCCAAATCTGCCAAGGCCGAAGCCCAAAAGGCCCTCCAGGAAATTGAGGCGATGAAGAAGATAGCGGCGGGTAAGGCATTTTTTATGCAAAGCAAGCATGTGAAAGTGAATTACTTGTTACTTACCCGAATCCGGAGCTCTCCAGGAGCATTCGCAGATTTGCCCCGTAGAATGTCCACCGCTGCCGCATTCTACTGAGCCGAAGAAGGGAGCTCAACGGATAAAGTTTTCTGGTCCCAGTATGCTGAGGCCGGACACCTGGTGCCTTTTGAGCGACCAGCTGAAGCAGCTGGTCGAGCTCCATAAGGTAGCCGAACAGGCCATGAAGGGCCTAATAGGCTGGCTGTGGCCTGGGGAGGTCCTGCCTGAGAGCTAATTTGGGCTGGTGAGGCGGCTGGTGGATGCGTATCCATGGCTTGAAGTCATCAAGCGCTCCGTATGCATCGAAGGCGCCCGTAGGGCCCTTGCCCGTGCTAAAGTGCACTGGGGCAAGCTGGATGCTGAGAAGCTGGTGACAGAAGGGCCACCAGAGGGGAAGGAGCATCGCAAGCCCGAGATGTATTATGAGGGCGTCCTGAAGGGTGCCCGCCTTGTGGCGAAAGAATGTTCCAAGGATTTAATTTTTGAGTAAACTCGCTCGTGTTTATCCTGTGCGCTGAAAAATTGTTCATATGCGCTAAGCAATGCTGTTTGAATTTAAAATATTACCTTCTGTGCGGCCGTTTATTAAATCTGAGAGATGCAAGTCGTCGGCTTCTGCCCCCATGCCACGAGTGCTGGGGTGTTCGGGATAAACCTGAGCGCTCTTGTTCCCATTCTTGGGTCCGTCGAGGGAGGTGCCCAGCACAACGAACAAGGCAATCGGACTTATAATGCTTTATCACTCTCACTTAGCCATAGAATTCTATAATTTTAAATTTCAGCGAAGCCCCTAGTATTCGGAAGACCGAGTTCGGGGCGCTATCCATGCCTAGTCCGGACAAAGCCAGCTCCTCGCTCTAAGCGGCAGAAGTCTTTAGGGACTCGAAAATCTCTCGAACAGCGACCGGCTCTCGCCCTATCATGACAGTCAGTTCTAGCTTTCTCTACTGAGGTGTTAACCCAGCTCAACTGGGACACAATCGCAGTAGTTCTCCCAGCGCTACCTTAGCCGATATAGCGGAATGTAAGGTACCAAAACATGGGAGCCGGGTAAACCCAACTATTGACCCAAGACATGATTCGGAGCCAATGCATATAATGCTATAAGTTCGGGGTTCCGCACTCGTGAGAGTGTTCGGTCTTCTCACACCGTATTCTGGGGTACTTAAGCCCCTGGTGTATTGGCCGTACCAAAGTGTACGGTTGCATAATGTCATAACTTAACATATTTAAAAAATGAACGCAATAATAGACAAGAGCTATGTATTGTTTATTAAAGGACTGCTATGAAAGCAGAACGATACAAATAGTGCGATAAGCAAGAGATGGGATTATTTGACATGTCCCCCTCCAGGGGCAAGCTGCGAGACTTTAAGTAAGACAGGTATTTAGCTCGTTATAGAGACCACCTGGACATTCGACGTGGCTTGTTGTCTCCCTGGCTGTTGCATCGTGTGTTCGGCAATTGTATTGCCGGACATGCCTTCCGAATAGTGGAGTCCTGAAAGTAAAAAAAAGAGAAATGACAAAATCGGGAGCCCCTAATGTGGTTGAGCCGCATTCTGGGCGTGCCGTGGTTGTGCCCCTCCCCTTATGCCTATGGTATTTCCAGAGCATAATTATGTACGCGTGGTACTGGTTTCACAATCTCGCGAGGGCTGGGGTTGGGGCCGCACTGCTATGCTTGCTCGGAATGTGCCAGACGTTCTTGTTGTAGGTTACTCCGGGCACGCTTGACGGTGTCCGGAGGTTTAACAGCCGGACTGGAGAATTGCCTTAAGAGGCTACTTTGTACTTCTGCCGCGAGGGCCGCCGTGTGCTCCTCTGTTCGGAGAGAGCGTTTGGTGTTTCCATTGATCGTAATGACTCCTCGAGGGCCTGGCATCTTGAGCTTGAGGTATGCATAGTGCGGCACCGCATTGAACTTTGCAAATGCGGTTCGCCCGAGCAGGGCATGATAGCCACTGTGGAACGGGACTATTTCGAAGATTAACTCCTCGCTTCGGAAATTATCCGGGGATCCAAAGACCACTTCGAGTGTAACTGAGCCTGTACAACTGGCTTCTACACCTGGTATGATGCCTTTAAAGGCCGTCTTTGTGGGTTTAATCCTTGAGGGATCTATGCCCATTTTTCGCATTGTATCCTGATAAAGCAGGTTCAGGCTGCTGCCGCCGTCCATGAGGACTCTAGTGAGGTGAAATCCGTCAATGATTGGGTCTAGAACCAATGCGGCGAATCCACCGTGACAAATGCTAGTGGGGTGGACCCTTCGATCAAAAGTGATCGGGCAGGAGGACCATGGGTTGAACTTTGGGGCGACTGGCTCCAACGCATATACGTCCCTGAGTGCACGCTTCCGCTCCCTTTTGGGGATGTGGGTTGCGTATATCATGTTTACCGTCCGCACTTGTGGGGGAAAACCCTTCTATCCTATGTTGTTCGGCGGCCGGGGCTCCTCCTCCTCATCGCTATGCAGCCCCTTGTCTCTGTTTTCAGCACTTAACTTGCCTGCCTGCTTGAACACCCAACAATCCCTGTTGGTGTGATTGGCTGGTTGGTCGGGGGTGCCGTGTATCTGGCACGAGCGATCGAGTATCCGGTCTAAACTGGACGGGCCCGGAGTATTTCTTTTGAATGGCTTTTTCCGCTGACCGGGTTTAGAGCCTCTGAATCCGGCATTAACTGCCGTATCCTCAGTATTGTCGCTGTTAATGCGGCGCTTGTGCTTGTTGCGACACGACCTGGCATTGTTGTCCTTGGTGTCCGAATTACCAGGGCTCTTGGTCATGTTATTACTACGAGCTAGCCAGCTGTCTTCTCCCACGCAAAAGCGGGTCATGAGTGTTGTAAGGGCTGCCATGGATTTCCGCTTTTCCTGTCCTAGGTGCCGGGCAAGCCATTCGTCACAGATGTTATGTTTGAAGGCTGCAAGGGCCTCTGCGTCCGGACAGTCAACTATTTGATTTTTCTTGGTTAGGAACCGTGTCCAGAATTGTCTGGCCGATTCCTCTGGCTGCTGGATTATGTGGCTTAGGTCATCGGCGTCTGGTGGTCGCACATAGGTGCCTTGGAAATTGTCGAGGAATGCGGATTCCAGGTCCTCGCAGCAACCAATTGACTCTGCTGGCAAGTTGTTGAGCCAATGCCGAGCTGGTCCTTTAAGCTTGAGTTGGAGGTATTTGATAGCGTGTAGATCATCACCGCGGGCCATGTGGATACGAAGGAGATAATCCTCGATCCATACCGTAGGATCTGTTGTGCCATCGTATGATTCGATGTTTATGGGTTTAAACCCCTCGGGGATTTGATGATCCATTACTTCATCTGTGAAGCATAGTGGGTGTGCGGCGCCTCTGTACTGGGCTATATCGCGACATAGCTCATATGAGCTTTGCCTGCTGTGTTCGGCCTGGCTGTATTTGCCATATCCGGCGTGACGGTTATCATCACGTATCGTGGGGCACCCACGCGATCCGTAGATCGATCTTGTTTGCCTTGCCTTGTCCTCCAATATGTCTCGCAGGTCTGGCGCGTTTCCCCGTGCCTTGGTACTTTTTGAGCGGCGCCGGGGTGCGACTTGAGTTGATGGCCGAGAGGCCTCTCTGTCATGGCCACGGGGTGGCCGGTCGGCCGCATCATACGCTGGTGATGTAGGTTTAGTTGCTTCCTCCTCTAATTGGGGTAGCAGCCTGCGCTTTGGGTAGCTCTTGGAGGGGCGTTCGAGTTTGTACTCTTCGGCAACGAGGACTTTAGTCCATCTGTCGTTTAGCAAGTCTTGGTCAGCTCTAAGCTCCTGCTGTTTTTTCTTGAGGCTGCTTGCCGTGGTCATAAGCCTGTGTTTGAAACACGATTGTTCGACGGGATCCTCAGGCACGACAAATTCGTCATCGTCAAGGCTTGCTTCGTCTTCGGAGGGAGGCATGTAATTATCGTCCTCGACCTCTCTGTCTGCCGCTCTCTTATGAGGGCTGGCTTCTCCATCCTCCTGCGCTGAATCATGCTGGAGGGGGTTGTCTTCGGCACTGTCCGGGGTGTTATTGTCTCCGGTGCCGGAATCGCCGTTTTTGCTTTGGGGGGATTTAGAGCGGCGCCGCTGACGCCGGCGCTTGGGCTGTTTCTTGGAGGGGTCATCCTCCGTTGTTCCATCGCCATCCCCTTCTTTTGGGGTGTCCACCATGTATATGTCAATTGACGAGGTTGCTTTCTAGTGTCCTATAGGCGCTGGTTCTTGGTAGTCTCCTTCATCGGCGTCCATACCGTCGATGTCTTCGGAGTCGAAATCGAGCACGCCGGTTAGATCATCGACAGTGGCTACGAAGTGGGTGGTGGGTGGGATTCTAATTTCTTCGTCGTCCGCATCCCAACCTTGCTGACCATAGTCCGGCCAAGTCTCTCCTGATAAAGAGAGAGACTTTAGTGAATTCAGGATGTCGCCAAAGGGCGGGTGCTGAAAGATGTCCGCGGCAGTGAACTCCATGATCGGAGCCCAATTGGGTTTGATCGGAAGGGGTGTGGACGATTCGGAGTCTGGAAAGGAGTCCGACACCTCGGAGTCACAAGCTTCACGAAGGACAAGACTGGTGTTCGGCTCGATCGCCATAGAGATTGCGGCCCCCGAGGCGGTGTCCAGCCACCCGTCCTCGATCGGCGCAATCGGCTCCGAACTAAGGGTCGGAGCAGACACCTGAGCGGCCTTCTGGGCACTGTCCGGCGGTAGAGCTAGATCATGCCCATCGTGACAGTGCGGCGTGCTCGGCTGTGGCTCAAATTCGTCGAAGATCAAGTCTCCGCGGATGTCAGCCGTGTAGTTCAAACTTCCAAATCGGTCCTGATGGCCAGGGGTGTAGCTTTCGATCTGCTCCAGCTGGCCAAGCAAATTGGCCCGCAGTGCAAAGCCGCCGAATACGAAGATCTGTCTGGGAAGA